>NC_085138.1:83605681-83655681 GCF_035046485.1 Aedes albopictus | reverse complement strand
AATTTCTCTAATAGTTCTTTGGGATTTCTATTCCTCCGGGAATTCCGAAATACTTCCTCAAAGAATTACACAGAGAATTCTTCGAGAAGTTCCTTGGCAATTCCTCCAGGAGTTAACCTTCTAGCAGTCGTTTGACTACCCCATCAGTACCACGCTAATGCTGAATACAAAAAGCCACGCTAATGCTGAATACAAAAAGCGAGATTTTTTCAACGTGTTATACAAAATACAACAGCGCCAACACTCGAGGATTAATCGGGAAATCTTACAGGAGTTTCTTGGGATTTTCTCCAAGAGTTGATCGAGAATTCCTGCAGGAGTACCTAGAATTCCTACAAGAGGTTCTCAGGAGTACCTCCAGGAGGTACAAGAGAATTGCTCAAGGAGTTCCTCAGGATTTTCTCCAGAAGCTTCTCGGTAACTTCTTCAGGAGTTCCACGGTATTTATTCCAAGAGTTTACTGGGACGTACGGAAAAACTTGTAATTAATTAAAAGTTACAGCCCATACCGAACATTCCTTTCCATGTAAACAATTCGCTCTCCCTTGTAGTTAGTGGGCACAAACGCGGGTGTGTTGTGGATTGGCATCTAAGCCGAAAGAGAGATGGTTTGTAAAAAAGGAATATTCATGGTGTGTACTCGGGTTCAGTTTGACTTTCTATTTCACAGAATAATTACCTGTTCTGTGGCTTAGTTTGTTAAAGCGCCGGTCTAGCGAGTACGGAGTCGTGGGTTCGAATCCCACCAGAACGCGATTCTGGTAAAAGCCAACATATAACATAGTTCCCTGGGTATTCATCCAGAAGTTCCCAGGAAATGCTTCCAGGAGTTCCCCGGGAAATGCTGCAGAAGTTCCTTCGGAACTTATCACGAACTTCTTCTAGAATTATTCCAGGAGTTCTTTCAGAAGTTCCTCCAGGAGTTCCTCGGAAATTCCTCCAGGGGCTTCATTGGAGTTCCTCATGGAGTTTCTGAAGGAGGATTTTTTTCAAGAGTTTCTCGCCATTTTTTTATTTGAGATGTTTCTAAGGAATTGCTTCAAAACTTCCTCGGAAATTTCACCACAAACTCGACACTTTTTTCAGAAGTTCTCAGGAAATTCCTCCAGGAGTTTTCTGTGCATTGCATAGAAGTTTCTACAGGAGTTCTTCGAGAATGCTTCCATTTTCTTCCTTTTTCAGAATTTCCTCGGAAATTCCTCCATTACTCCGTCAATTCCTCCAGAAAATGTTCAAAAATTTTCCTAGGAGATCCCGGCAGTTTTTTCAGGACTTCACAGGAAATTCATTCAGGATTTCCATAGGTAATTCTGCGGGAATTGATCAAAGGAGTTTCTCAGGAATTCTTAAAGCTGCTCCTCAGAAATTTCTCCAGGAGTTCCTCGGCAATACCTTCAGAAGTTCTTCGAGAATTCCTTCAGGAGTTTCTCGGCCAATACCCCACAGCTCCTCAGGAATTCCTCCAGGAGTTGCCTGGAAATTTCGCCAATATTTCCTCGAGAACTCCTCCAGGAGTCCCTCAAGAATGTCTTCAGGTGTTCCTTGGGAATTCCTTCATGAGTTCCAAGAGAACTCTTCAAAGAGTTCTTCGGAAATTCCCCCAAGAGGTGCCTGGGAATACCTCTAGTAATTTAACGGGTATTCATCCAGTAATTACTCCAGGAGTACCGTGACATTTGTTTCCATAGTTCCCAAAAATTCCTCCAGGGCCGCCTCGGAGATTTCTCCACGAGCTCTTCGGCATTTATTTCCAGAAGCAACCTGAGAATTCATAGTAGTTTTTCTAGTATTCCTCCAGGAGTTCTTCCAGAAGATCCTCGGGAACTTCTGTAGGAGTTCTTCGGGCATTCCTTCAGGAGTTATTCAGAAATGCATCAAGGAGTTTCTAGGAAATTTCTCTAGGAGGTCATCGGGAAAACTCCAAAAATTTCTCCTCTTGGAGAAATTCTCGAGATGCTCCTGGAGGAATTCCCGAGAATCTCTTGGAGAAATTTCCGAGGAACTCCTGGAGGAATTCTCAGGAACTCCTGGAGGAATTACCGAGGAACTCCTGGTGAAATTCCCAAGGAACTTCTGGAGAAATTTTCACGGATCTTCTGGAGGAATTCCCAAAGAGCTCCTGGAGGAATTCACGGGGAGTTTTTGGAGGAATTCCCGAAGAACTTTTAAAGAACTCCAGAAAGAATTCGAAAGGAACTCTTAGAGAAATTCTTAAGCAGTTTTTGAAAAAAATCTCGAGGAGCTCCTGGAGAAATTCCCTAGGAGTTCCTGGAGGAATTTCTGAGGAACTTTTGGAAGAATTTCCGATGAACTACTGGAGAAATTGCCGAGGACCTTTTGGAGGAATTTTCAAGGAACTCCTGCACAAATGTCTGATGAACTCGTGGAAAGCAAGAATAGTTTGTCGGGAAGCCTCAAGAGTTTCTCTGAAATTCCTCCAGGAGTTCTCCAAGGATTCATCCAGGAGTTCTCCGGGGATTTTTCCCGAAGCTTTGCGGGAATTTCTCCGGGAGTTCTTCCCTCAGGAGGCATTCCAGATGAACTGCAAGGGCAATTCCTCTAGAACTTCTAAGGGAATGCCCGAGAAACCCCTGGAAATTTTCGCGAGGAATTTCTGTAGGAATTGTCGAGGAATTCTTTGAGGAATTCCCAGGGAACTGCTGGAGGAATTCCTGGGAATCTTCTGGAGGAATTTCTGGGAAACTCTTCAAGGTATTCCTGAAGGTATTCTTGTAGAAATTTCTGGAAAAATTTACGAAAAACTGCTGAAGGAATTCCGCAGATGAAACTTTTAGGGGATATTTCCGAGACACTCCTGGAGATATTCCCGCCCTCCTGAAGGCATTCTCCAGAAGGGAACCCCTGAAGGAATTCCTGTGGGACTCCTGGAGGAATTCCTGTAGGAATTCCCGATGAACTCCTAGTGAAACTTTTGAAAGAACTTTTGGAGGAATTCCCGGTGAACTTCTGTAGAAATATTCAAGGAACATCTTGAAGAATTTCTAAGGTACTCTTGGAGGGAATCTTGAGGAACTACTTGATAAATTTCCGGAGAACTGCTGAATTAGTTTTCTGGAAACTCATCAAAAAAATTGCCTGGGTGGAATTCAGAAGGAACTCCTGGACGTATTCACGTGAAGCTCGTGCAGAAATTTCCGAGGTATTCCTGGAAGATTTCCTGTGAAATTCATGGAGGTAATCCCTTTAAAAAGACACGGACACGTACTTCCAGTGAGCTATTCGCTCTTTGAAGGAAGCACGACACTAGACAACGGACTAGCATGCAACGCCCAGTGGCACAGCCGAAAACTTTTCCTGACAGCTGCGGCGGGAATCGAACCCGCGCTCCTAGCGCGATGCGACTAAATGCTTGGTGACACTAGCCGGAAGACCACGAAGCCGATTTTTTATTGGCATTCACAGCAGGAAAAATCCGAAACGTACAATTTGTGCATACATTTTACCAAGTAGAATGGACCATTTAGGCATTAAGAGGTCCTATTTTGATCACCTTCCAAAATAGCTCAGTTAAATACATGGTTAAATTATTGTGGCGTTAGCACTAAATTGGTTTCCGAAAAATCTTCATTGACTTCCGCTGCCTTTCATATGCGTTAAACATTACATCGGAAGTAGGGCGCTGTATAGAAAACCAGATTTACTGTACAGCGCACTACTTCCGAGGTTATGTTTAACGCATAGGAAAGGCAGCGGAAGTCAATGAAGTTGTTTCGGAAATCAATTTAGTGCTACACCCACAATATATGAAATGGCCTAAATTTTTGTACACGGCCATATACCGTACGGCTACACAAACTACTCCAAAACAAGCTTCAAGTTGCTTCGACTTGATCATTTTTTTCTCAATTAGCTACTTTTTTTCTGGTCGGGTAAGCTACTGCGACCAGTATGTCTTTTGTGGCCCGTTTTCTTAGTATTTAATGTATATGTGTCGTACTTCTCCATTGTCATTGAGAGGCAATGAAGCATCGATTGGAGATTGGGCTTCCCTGTTTGGAGGATTTTTACCCCCGGAACAGGTGGTCCGTCCAATTGAGACAACCGCTACCGACACTATACAGCTATCTAGGCAAATCGAGAAAAGAAGTTACATTGATGGTTAACTACCAAACGAGCCCGAAACAGCCTATCGTAGTTTGATCTTTCAAACGTTGGGAATCTTGAGTAAAAAAACATCAGAGAACAGGCTTCAAATTTCTCTGATTTGCATACTCATGGTTTTTCATGCATATGTGGGCCCTGAATCATTACTCACTGTTTTCAACTGGATTCGTTAAATTCGTTCCACAGATTTTCGGATTAATAAGTATAGCATAGCATAGCATAGCATGAATACTTGCACAAATCTTGGATGGAGTTGCAAAGTTGAATATTTCCATTGACATTGCTGATGTCGCTACTATCTACAATGTCATAGATTCACTCAGCTCCACACACCTGGCCAAGTCCTTGCAAGCATTTATAAATCCCTTCATCAACTTAGAAAGAGCCCAGAACTGAAGCATCTTCCAATAGATGAAAGGATGTTGAAAATGGCGAATTTTCAACTTATATGCAGTTATAAAGTAAATATACTGAAGTAGAATTATTTATAAATACATAATATTGGAAAGATCTCACCAATTGTTGTGGGATTTTTGTGGTTCGATGCCGATCATCTAATTGTCTTGATTAATGTTCTTCTCTATAAAGAACAACACAATACTCAGCAAAGAACAACACAATACTGAACACTCAGATTTTCGGATTAATAAGTATGTAAATAAACTAAAAATGATTAATTTATGTCGAAATTTATGTTATACGCACCAAGTTATTCAATGCTATAACTAGACTAAAAATCAACATAATATAGAATATAGATAAAGCTTATTTCACTTGTACCAGCAACTATCCTCAATACAGTTTTTGATATATTCCCTATAGTGGTGTAGCAATATGTAAAAGTATACTGTAATAATTTATAATCTCAAAAAATCTCTTCACTCATCGCTACTATTCTCTCTTGCATAGGCCTGCTGCAACGAGCTCAACGGGTACAAACTCGATTGGTTCTCATCGTACGGGGGCGGAGGAGCCGTTGGTTGATCCCGGTTCAAACCCTCGGCAAGCTTAGCCACTCCTGCAGACATGGCAATCTCCAGCGCTTCCTCCGTTTTGGCTCCAACCGATCCGATAATGATGGGAATGGTAAGATGAATCCTCTGCGGAGACAGTTTCGGCTTGACCAGAATGTTTATCTCGTATCCGATTTTCAGGATTTTGCTCTGGCGTTCTTCGGTAGGAGTGATCGGTCCAACGAGGAAGTGCTTTTCAAAATTTGCGTTGGCTTGCTTGGCAACCGAGGAAGTCCTCTGCATTTCAATGGTTTCGTACTTGATCAGTTTGTTTTCAGCGTAGAGTTGGGTGCTGTCGATGACCTGCACTTGACTCAGGAACTTGACCACTTTTTGGAACTTCACCAGGATTTCGGAGACATCCTCCTTGCTGAGGTTGTTCACTTCGATAAGAACGTCCAGCGAATCACCTGGAGTGTACATGGATTTGGGAACCGTTGCTTTTACCATCAGCGGAGCCGATTTGCAAATCCAGCAGTAGAACCTCAGTTGGTCTTCCACTTTGATGGGTTTCTTCAGATTTGAACTGTTTTCATCGAAATCGGTTTTGGCTAACACGGTAAAGGGCATTTGGAAGTTATGATCGTACTTCCAAGGTCGTTCAAGGGCAACCTTGACGAGGTACCTTACATGACCGTACTTTCCCTCCATCGAGGTCGGAGCCGATGGCGGAATGTTGAACCGAAAGTAGTAGTAGGTGTTACCCGTGGCAAGGTCAATTGGACTTCCTGTTTCCGATCCGACTAGATAGGACTTCTGCGTTATGAAGTCTTCGCGACCTTTGAACTGCGCTTTGGTTTTCTTATTCTTGGGGCCATGAGGTACCTTGTCCTCCCAGAAAGTTTCGGCGAATCCGGTTATGAATAAGCAAATACCTAAAAAGAGAAACATACTGCGTAATAGAGCTGGATACTACTCGATGAAAACATACCTCTAACTTTTTTCGGCTGCGCTAACGTAAGGCTGATAGATCCAGAAGCCGTATCTCCCGCTTTGAAGATCCCATTGGGATTATTGTCGAAGCGAATATCGCAATTGACCCGTTTGGATGCTTTCTCCTTAGGCATGATGGACTCGTAGCATATCGTTACAACACTTGTTTCGACTCAAATGAGTTCAATCCTTGGAAAATTATTTACTAGTGATTTTATCGAAATGTCTGTAAGCTTTCCTTATCACGAGAACCCGATCGGCGGGGGATTACTCGGGCCATGTTATCAGGCTTCTGTTTTGGATACCGAATCATTGCTGATAATGTCGTCAACAGTATAGGACAGCAAGTGATTCATACGAAGCTACCCTATCAAATTTGACTGATTAAATGCTGAACTCCTGGTATTTGTAGTGAAAAACACCTTCCCCCACCTGTACGGTGGACACTAAGGTTGAGCTCCTCACTACCAGGGTGTAAGGAAAAAACGATTGCGACAAGTGTAGACGGGGTTTTGCAAGGGAGGGGCAAAGAAACATTTTGCAGAATGAATTCGTGATAGAGCAATATTGAAATCGTTAACTTAAATTTAAATAATTTCAGAAGTGATTGATATTTGAAATACATAAGCACGCAGCTTCAAAATACCATAATAACATTGTATTTTAAATCTATTACAAATAAACGAACTTTCAAAATAACAGACGTACACTCCCGTTCAAAAGTTTGGGGTCACCCCCTCAAAAACATGTCATTTTTTAGGCCCATATCTCCGCCAATTTGCGTCCGATTTCAAAACCCTAGATTTAATTCAAAAGATAATAAGTCAAAGAAACTTTGAACATGATTTAAAAGAAACTTTTTCAAAAAAAATTGTATGTAAACTTAACCCAAAGTTGCCAAATTTTCTAAAAAATGAATATAAATTTACGGCAATGCCGCTGGAAGTTGGGTCCACCAAATTTTAAGATGAGAGCGGTAATATGACCCATTTTCTATTAGCTTTCAACTGCTTTTTACAGAACTTAGCTAAAAAATCTAGAAAAAAAGTTATTAAGTAAATTAATCCTTGATGTCATCGATCAAAAGTTTGGGGTCACCCCTCAAAATGCTGTATCGGTCAAAAGTTTGGGGTCACTATCGTAAAACATGGAAAAGTGATTTGGTGATATCTTTGTCATCTTTCATTCAATTTTAATTCTTCTTGGCTTATTTGAAACAAAATGAATGATACTTACTGCATAGACATTGAACCACACATATTTGTTGAAATTTACATACTAAAACTTAACGTAAAGTTGCCTCATTTTTTGAAGTGTGGTAAAATGTGCTAACTTTACATATCATTTTTATATACAAAAATCGTTAAATACGTTAAGTTGAAGACATCAAACGTAAATTTAGCTAATTATCTTTGAAATGAGCCAAACATAATTAAAATTGAACTATAGATGACGAAGATATCACCAAATCACTTTTCCATATTTTACGAAAGTGACCCCAAACTTTTGGCCGATACATCATATTGAGGGATGACCCCAAACTTTTGGTCGATGACATCAAGGATTAATTTACTTAATAACTTTTTTTCTAGATTTTTTAGCTAAGTTCTGTAAAAAGCAGTTGAAAGCTAATAGAAAATGGGTCATATTACCGCTCTTATCTTAAAATTTGGTCGACCCAACTTCCAGCGACATTGCCGTAAGTTTATATTCATTTTTTAGAAAATTTGGCAACTTTGGGTTAAGTTTACATACAAATTTTTTTGTAAAAGTTTCTTTTAAATCATGTTCAAAGTTCCATTGACTTATTATCTTTTGAATGAAACCTAGGGTTTTGAAATCGGACGTAAATTGGTGGAGATGTGGGCCTAAAAAAACGACATGTTTTTGAGGGGGTGACCCCAAACTTTTGAACGGGAGTGTACGTTACAGTTATAATTTCCGAAAAATGGCACGGTAAAGGTTGGAAATTGCGTAGTTCGGATCCCATTGAGATCACTACCTTATACCCAGCAACTCCTATCCCAACCTCCCCGTGGTACCAGCCGAAAATTGTGACGAAAGAATGTGCAGGTTCTTCAACTTTAGCATAAGCAACGAGCACAGCTTTCAATCCGGAAGCACTGATCATGGAGGCATTCTACGCGCAGTTCTAACACGAATACGAACTCTGTCTAAGTCACGACTAAATGCTCAGATAGGTCAGGAGGCGATAGTCAGACGGACGATTGGGAAGTACAGTGCCCAACAGCTGACGAACGAAAGATTTCTTCACGATATATCCTAAACAGGGATGGGAACACTAACTTGCAAAGAGTTACACTCACTTGCTATTTTCTCAGCTCAGAAGCGTGCTTTGGTATGCGTGTGCGATCCCTACTCTCTTCGACAAACTTTTAGACCAAATCACAAGGAAAAAGTCGTCCATACATCGTTTCTTGATTGCACGCTTCTGAACTGAGAACATAGCAAGTGAGTGTAACTCTTTGCAAGTGAGTGTTCCCATCCTTGATCCTAGAGCGACTGAAGCAGCTGGATGTCGTCTCAGCATACGCGTAGAATCTCGAGGTAGCATTTCCAGATGAGGGCGAGATTGATGTGCCACATCTAGAGAACTATGGGCCCACATAGCCGAGGCGGTAAACGCACGGGTATTCAGCATGACCATGCTGAGGGTGACGGGTTCGATTCCCGGTCGGTCCAGGATCTTTTCGTAAAGGAAATTTCCTTGACTTCCTTGGGCATAGAGTATCTTCGTGCCTGCCACACGATATACGCATGCAAAATGGTCATTGGCAGAGGAAGCTCTCAGTTAATAACTGTGGAAGTGCTCATAGAACACTAAGCTGAGAAGCAGGCTTTGTCCCAATGAGGACGTTACGCCAAGAAGAGAGAGATCTAGAGAACTTCTCGACCAGAACGAATGGTTTGGAGGAAACCGCAGCGCGGGCGGTAATGCTGCAGTAAGGAACGCGGCAGAACGTGGAACTATACAAACAGAAGGAAAACAGCAGACCCGCATCTTTCGGCAGAAAAAAAGGAAGAAGCGGAGTGCAAGGAAATGGAACTGCTGTGCCATTTACAAGAAACACGGACGTTCTACCAGAAGCTCAGCGCATTCCGCAACGAATTCGTGCCGCGAGCCGAAATCTATAAGAATAAGTTCTGGAGCTTCTTGACGAACGGACGTGTGGTGATTGGAAAGTACAGAAGCAATACTTCATTCGCACTAAAATGGTGAGGGAAGTTATAAGGATTCACCATCTCAAAACTAAGAAAGCTGTTGATAATAATGAATTCGCAGCTGAACTCATCAGGATGAGCCCAGAATACAAGAAACCGAACAGCTACCGAAGGAGTGGAAGTAAAGGGTAAACTGCCCCAGCCACAAGAAAGGAGACCATTTGGGATGTGAGAACTTCAGAGCGATTACCATTTTGAATGCCTACTACAAAGTGCTACCCCAGATCATCTTCCGACGTCTGCAACCTAAAACGAATGAGTTCGTGGGAAGTTATCAATCCAATTTAATCGACGGCCGGTCGGCAACGGACCAGACCTTCACTGCGATCAATTTATGCATCGTCCGCAAAGACATTGATATTATATCCAGAACATTTAGAACAGTGGTAGAGCTGTACTCCCACCTAAAGCGCGAAGCAGCAAAGGTAGGATTGGAGATGAATGCATCAAAAACAAAGTACATGCTAGTAGGCGGAACTGAGCGAAACAGGACAATCCTTGACAGCAGCGTGTTACGATAGATGGGGATACCTTCGAAATGGTGGAGAAACTAGTCTACTTCGACTCCTTCAGTAGGTCGGCTCTAGAGGCACGTTCTCCTCCATTTGGGAAATTTGTGCCTCGACTCCTTAGTAAACTATCTTCATTCAGGGCGGCTGCTTGCTTTAGCCTTAACCTGGGCCCATATTTCGTCTCCACCTTTTCGTAGTGTGTGCTCGACCCACCTCCATTTACGTTCTAGAATTTCTGTTGATATCGATTTATGATGGCATACTGATAGCGTAAATATTCAGTTGATGCAACTTTTGCGCGGATAGGGGTAAGCTTTGAGCTTTTTAGACCTTCTCACGGACGAAATAATGACGGATGACTAGTCTATGTCCTTCAGAAGGACGGCTACAGAGACACGTTATCCTCCATTTGGGACATTTGTGCCATTGGTTTTGTCCTTACTCCGTGGTGAGTAACCGACTTCTTTCCCACCTAGCTTGGATGCCCTTTTGTTGTCGCAATATATGGTGATCTCCTCCAATACTCCCCATAGCTCCTGTCATAGTCCTCGCCATCAAATCGCTAGTGCTGCTGCCTAATACAGACGGCCATGTATTCGGCTTCCGTTGTTAACAAGGCCACTTTTAACTGTCGTTAACAGATCCATGAAATCGATCCTCCTGATTGCATGAAAATGATCCAGCGATGGAACGTCGCGTCTCAACATTGCTTCCCTCAGTCCGCTTCACAGAATCCGATGAAATGTTCTTCTGCTTGCTTGCTGTAGATGAGCTGCAGATCTCACGTCCCTTTTACTAGGTACCGCTAAATACGCTTTACGGCTATCCAATGCATTTTCCCGGGTCACTACAGAATTAATTAGCGGCAAACAAATAGGAACTAAAGACCTCCTATGAACTTCTTCAATTCATTGACCTTGTACTGGCTCTTCGCAAATATCAGAAGGTCGTCGACATATGTACGCGGCCACAATACCACAGTAGACGCACGTGCCAATCCAAACCACTTCAGCTCTCCATCAAGTTCTGGTTCCAGATTTTGCTTGTCTGTTTCAGTACGTACAAAGCTTTCATCAACTTGCAGGCATTTCTCGGACAACTGGGCTGCTGTATGTAGGCTTCATTTCCTAGCTCACCTTGCAGAAACGCGGTCACTGCATCCATCTGGTGTACCTTCAAATCCAGACTAGTGGCTAGCGGCATCAGATAACGGATGGTGAAATACGGGCGAGTACATATCTTCGTCGCTTCATAATCGACGCCCGTAACTTGAGAATAGCCTTTGCGGCCTTGCATCTTTTGATAGATCCGTCGGAGTTTGTCTTCACCTTATACACCCACTTGCAACGGAGAGCTTTCCATCCTTCTGGCAGATCGCTTAACTCCCGGTTTCGGTTGTTTATCAACGCTTGATACTTCTCTGCCATTGCACCTTTCCAACGATCGCTGCTGTGGAGGGAGCGCAGCAGCTTGTAGATCGGCACCGATCAGCGTATCATTAGCATCTCTGAGCTCCTCGGAATCTGGCTCGCTAAGTTCATCTGCGGGGATCGGTCATCCTCTTTGCCGTCTACGAGCTCTTCCTCTGCAACCTCGTTCTGCACAATCATTTCGAAAAGTTCATCTAGAAAGAGATCATGTCATGGCTGACTGCTACGTCTCTGTACGCCACCGAATTTTCACTGAGCATTGATCATTCTGACTTCTCATCCCATTTTGGTCTTTTTTTCTTCCTTTTTTGTCTCCTTCGCCTGTCATCCTTGCCATTTCCGTATCATTCGCCTTACAAAAATGCGTGGGTGTGACAGGTCAGGCCGTTTACCGACGAACTTCTGGAGAGTAACGATACAGGCCGCCGCCGTAACAACTGTCTCTGCCCAGAATCGCTTCTCCAGGCCGGCATCAAATAGCTTGCTTAAGCGCGCTCAACCAAAGTTCTACTCCTCCGCTCTAGTAGGGCACCGTTAGATTACCTTTAATAAACTCATTCTTTTCTGTCATGCTGAACCGAATAGACGTTCTCACCCTTGCTCTTTTAGTCCTTCAGGTTGTTTCAATCAATACAGTGATGGTGCTCCAGAGTTGACGCGGGTGATGCACCGTACCTAGGCGGTTCATGCCGAGATGTCGATCGCTTATCTGTCGTTGAAACTTGAAGAAGTTGTTCGAAGTGCTCTAACTAACGTTTTAGTTGATCATTTAGAAATAATTTAATAGTTTCGACTGTGATTGCTGATTTTTTGGAAAGTTTCTTTCATCCTTCTAAGCAGCTAAAAGGACTATTGTATCGACATTCCGACGATTCGACGTATATTCCGTCTTCTTCAAGCCTCAAAATCTTTGAATAATTTCTCCAAGACCATGCATTTCCATGACACGCTCATTGTCCATGTTGTTGCTAAAACTTTCCATGTTCCAATTCTTGTCCGTTGTTCCATGAAGTCTTGAAGTTTTATATTATTATTTATTTTGTATATAAAAACGTTATTAACTAGAAATTTGCTTATTTATGTGATAAGTTAAAATCTTCACAACATTCTAAGGTTTGCTAGACATTTCTTCTTCTGTTTCCCAGTATCCATCAGATATCTTTTCCATGCCTTCACCCCTCCCGGTCTGAATCCGCTCATGCAGCCAGCCCCCCGTTCACGGGAGTGATAACGCAACATTATCGCCGCGTGCGAGGGAAGATAAGCGTAAACAAATTGTTGCTTCCCATTACAAATAGCAACCAAGAAGAGACCGGACCGAACCGTTGCCAGTCGTCTAGTCCTGTGCAAATCTTGAACCAGTACACTTCGGCAGTAGCTCCTCCAACACCGTTTCTACCAACGCAGCAGTTAGCTAAAACGGACGGAAACGTACCCATCAGACTGTCCGAGGAGGATGACAGCCCAAACGAAGGATTCCAAACACGTCAAGTGCGAAATTCGATTCGATAACAGTTCGTCCGGGGTTTATCGACCGGGAGATACCGTCAACGGGACCATTGTGATTACTTTGGATAAAAAGAAGAAATTTCGAGGTGAGTTGACCTTCGCGTGAAAACGGGGGTTTCTTCTAAGTAGATCAGGTGCAAAAATAGCTGTTACAATTTTGAGGCGCATTATCTCTGTAGTCTGGCAGGCAGAGAGACCCTAATTGGATAGATAAATTTATATCCTGCGCCAAATTCCCGTGGATGTTTATTTAAAAATTTTCATTATAGCGAGTCATCTTCTTGTCTTCAAGGGGATTTGGTACTGAAATTGTTTTTTATTATAATTCTAAAATTGAAACGAATTTAATAGAATTGCTTGATGCTTTATTGATTTCTAGATATAAAAAAATCAAATACTCGGGGTATTTAAAAAAAATCAAGCAGAAAATCACAAACAATGCATACACATCCCCCAGTATGAAGAACTATATCACTAAGAACTTGATGATTTTGTGGCTATATCGGTCTCTTTCTACTCAAAGTATAAGGGAGTAGAGATCAAAGTGGATAATGAAATGATAGATATGATAGATTTCGCTAGGTAGCGAACAAGTGTGAAAATTTTATAGAAGGTGAAATTAGGCAAGTAGGCCATGTATTGAACGAATACATCGAATGCGTGAAACTTCTGCCGTGCGACCTGTGCTTTTAAACAGATCGGCTTGGTTGGTAGTTCATACCACCTTACCAAGACTGGCAAAAGTTTCAGGCACCCGACTGCCTAATGTATTGTTCTGTTTTCATCACAAATTCTATCTTGTTCGCTACCTAGCGAAATCTATCATATCTATCATTTCATTAGGCTATTCCTATCATTGGCACACGCCGTAATAAATACTTAAAATAGTTTTGGCTATTTCTATATTTTTCCTGTAAAGTATGAAAACTAATCAAATGCCAAAAGACATATTTTGATTGACAACTTTTGTCAATCTTCTTATTTTTTTTTTTTAAGAAATAGTTTTCGTTAGGTAGTGCGATAACTGGTACAGGCGCACTATGTTTTTCTAGTTTTGGGACATGATTTTTTGAAACTAGAATGCCAAATATATTTAAGTACTTGCTACCCTAAAACTCTCTCATATTGTAAATCTTCATAAAACTCTGGATTGTGTTCCATTTTTAGTGAAACCTAGTATTTTTATATCTATAGATTTATAGTGATTCGAAAAAAAAATAAATTAAGAAAATGTCTAATATGGGAAAATATTACATTTCATTTAAAAAAATCGCAAATGCTAAAAAAATATGCATCGTTGAATTGTTAATACCTATGTTATATCAAATTTTCTGATTTTACATATTTATTGCTCCTTAACCTTTCAATATATATTTTTCTGAAAACTACAATTCACTATCTTAAAAAAAAAAAACAGAAATTTTAAATCGACCTGATGACTTTTTCATTTTTAATTTTTTTAGTTTTGAAGAACTTTGATTTGTTGGACCACCTTTTCTTGGAAATGGTCACCCTAATGACGAATAGTGATCAGAAACTTCACATATTTTAACACTACCGCTCTAACTAAAGTTATAATCTCAAAGGGAGTATTAGAAAGATGCTTAACGTTATCGTGGCATATCGATTGGTTAAACAAGATCGGAAAAATATCATATTAACTACAAATGGCTAAGTGAGTGAGAAAAATGCGACTTGCATTGAAAACGACATGGCTTAGAAGGGCAGTGTATTTTGGATAATTTTTCAGTAATGAAATATGAATGAGCTTCGAAACTTTTGTGAGCCAGTTTAACTGATTCTGGATCAGCTCTAAACTTCTTTTTCATCATAATAACCTACATACATGTCATAAAAAGATTAATTGCACATCAAATTTCTGAAAATTCATAGTTTTGTTCATCTTTAAACATCTTTAGAGACAATATAAGCTAGAGACAATATAATCCACAATTTTGGAAGACATTTTTGAAAAGTTTCCTAAAACATCAATAATCGGAGATATACCTACTTCAAACTAAACTTAATGCCTATATTTTTTTTAAATGTCGTGAAATTCTTTTTCGAAAATATTAACCTTCCGTTAGTCATGCGGTTCAATATCACCGCCTTGGTGCTGGCAAGCCTTTTCAACGTTTTGAACAAAAAAAAACAGTGCGACTATTGAAGGGTGAAACACTTTTCCAAGCCCAAAAGTAAAAATGGATCTTATCTCAGTTTTGTTAAAAAGATGGCATTTTTACTGAATTAATGTATTTGACACAGTGTCTACCATGAATATCAGATTTCTGGCAGAAATCGTCAAGAATAGTTTGCTCAATTTTATGAAAAAATAGAGGATTTTTATGTCGTTTAAGTTGACACTCTTAACCTTCCTTTTGCATCACGTTGGCAGCAGCTCGCTGACGTAGTGTTGGGTTTGGGTGAAAAAAAAATGACCCTAATGTCAAAGGAGGGTTGAAGAAATTAGTTGGCAAAATCCGAGGCATTTTTATTTGAACAGATTATAAAAATAATTGTCTAAATCTTTCTATTGTTATTGTTTATTTTAACTTGAAATTTAGAAAGAGGGAAAACCCCCTTTGAGTGATTTCGGCATTTCAAAAACGAAATCTTTCTCAAAGAGGCACAAAACCTCTTTTTCTTTTCAAATAACATTATAAAAATAACTTAAAACTAAAGGCTCACACGGCAATGAACCATAACGGAGCCGCTATCTTGAAAGAGTACAGCATGCCAAATCGTAAAACGAGTCTCCGGAAATCCAGAAATCTTAATGGGGGAGGGGGGGGGGGTGGTCAGGGGGTCATCAGAAACGAATCTTCAAGGCTGAAAATAAAGAATACCAAAAAAAAGGGGGAACAGTATCAAACAAAATAGGCAATCTCATTTAGAAATTTGAACAAAAGTTTCAATATATGTTCATTTTTTAAGCCCAAAATATCCCGTATAGATACAGGAATTGAAAAACCTGCTGCAATTAGGCTATCATATAATATCTTCCTCGGTGCAATAAACCGAGAACAATTAATTATAATGTGATCAATGTCTTCATACGATAAGCCACATTCGCATAAGTTTGAATCTACAATGACTATTACAAATATAATGATTGGATATCAATCTCGAAAAAGCACAAATGAAATTTCTACTCCCAGATACATTTTTAAACCAAGGAAAATGATTCACCTTTGGACATATTGAATGACACCATCGCCCTTTATCACTAGAATTCCAATTGATTTGCCAAGCATTTAGAGAATAATTTCTCAGATTGGGATAATATTCAGAAGGAAATATATCACGATGATAAATTTGTCCACGCATAACACCAAATTTTGCCAATAAATCCGCCTGTTCATTGCCATAAATATTACAATGAGCAGGAACCCAAACAAATTTAATAACATATCCTTCATAATGTAAATCAAACAATATCTTTTTCAACATCAACAAGATATGATGTGATTTGAAATTGAATTTGATAGTATTCAAAGCACTCAGACAACTGAAACTGTCAGAGCATATTGTATAAAAATTGGGCGGACAATCTTTGATCATGTTACAAGTAAAATACAAAGCAATGAGTTCTGCTATGAAAACAGAACACGGAGATTGTAATTTATAAAAATGAGCTGAAAATACGTTATATATTCCAAAACATGCGGTGCCATCAATTAGAGAGCCATCTGTAAAATACATTTGTGTAGGGTTGAATCCATCAAATTTACGTTTAAATAGTAAATTTGCAAATTTCGAATGTTCAAGCTTTGGTATTTGCCGCAATTCATAAAATAAGGACAAGTCAATTAATGGTTCATATGTATGTATATTTAATTTGAAATCATAAAACCCATTCGAATGCACATGTAAAAGATCTTGATTTGAACAATGAATAAAGGAATCCAATATTCTATTAGTAGAATTAATTTGGTATGACGACTCCAAAGTGTTTATGATTTGATGATTATTTGCAAAACAATTTATCAAAAATTTGCAATTTAGCTCCTGAAAACGAATTTTCAGTGGGATAATACCAGAAAGAACTTCAACAGATTGAGTATGAGTGGAATTCATTAGTTTTAAACAAATTCTCAAACAACGGAATTGTATTTTTTCAAGTTTGGAAAAATGAGTTTGCGCAGTACTTCCAAAAGTAAAGCAACCATATTCCATTACTGAACGAATAGTGGTTTTATATAATGTTATCAAATCAGAAGGACTTGCACCCCACCATGTACCTGTAATTGTACGAAGAAAATTAATTCTTCTTGAACACACTTTTTGTATGTATATAATATGAGTGTTCCAATTTAATTTAGAATCAAACCAAATACCAATATATTTATACTCATCAATTTGTTCTATTTCAAGTCCATTGAGAAATAAATTAATGCTTATGGGCGAATGTTTTCTAGAAAATAAAATAAATTTTGTTTTTTGAACTGAAAATGTAAATCCATTTTCATGAGCCCACATATCCAAATTATCCAAGGCTCTAAATCTTTCTAAAGTTTATTCATAAATTTTAGGGATAAATCAGCAATTCCTCCATGTATTTCTTTCAAAAAGTTTTCTAAATTTCATGTACTAATATACTTTCACAAATTAAATAAACGTCTACATTATTTCCCAAAAATATTGCCAAAAAATACATATAAATCGCAAATAAAAAAGAATCGCCATCCAAAACATGTTTAAATCAATTTTAGCTGACAAAAATGATATTAAGATCAAAATTTAAAAAAAAAAAGCTATAGAAGGCTACATTAAGGTAATTTTCCAATTGTTGCACGGCTAAAAAATCGCCAATTGTTGCACACCTCATAAGAATAGCATGGAGTGTGAAACAATAGGCGAGTTTTTAGCCGTGCAACAATTGGAAAATTACCCTTCCTATAGAGTTTTATCTCTTCAGATTCATTCTGAAAATATCGTTTAAAGTTATACCTGGGCACCATGTGGGAAAGACTTTTCTTAACATTCTGCTAGTAATTGTGTCAGACATGCCCTAAGACTTTACATTGAAAATTCTACTTCAAATCTTTGGAAAATTCTGTCTTCCAAATTGGCTACGAATTCTCACAAAAATTGTACGGTTCAGGGAGCGTCTTCATGAGCCTCTTAAAGTTTTGCGCGAGAAATTCCCTACATGGATTTCCACAATAGTATCTAAAGCGATTTTTGCAAGTATTTTTCCCAGAACAAAGAAATTTCACCTATAAATCTTTGCAGAGATTCCTTCAGAAATTTCGCCAAATCCACTAGAAAAAGATTCCCAAGGAGGTTTTACAACTAAACATCGATAAGTTTTGCAAGATATTCTTTCAAAGCTGCGAACAGGAAATCCCTTAAAAAAGGCCAAAATGATCCCAAAAATTGTGCAATTTATCAGTCTGTAAATTTCACCATTACAGCCTTTAGGTGATCCAAATTGTTCAACTGATTCTATTTGATTATGTTTGTATGACTCTCAATGCCATTTTTAAATGTTGCCGTCATACTAACTTTCAATTCTGACACTTTTAGCTATCATTTGGAGAGTGACAAGGTTTAACCCTTTGGGGACGGATGGGTCATATGGGCCCAGCCGAGAAAATCGACCATCACAAACGTGTTCTGAACCAGCGAGGCTGCATCCAGAATGGTGAAAATGCCGTCTCCAAAGGGTTAAGACAATTGTACGGTAGCATGGGTCATCGGAACCATTTTCTCAGATCAAAGCTTGTTTGGTTCCGTTTCAGGTCCTGAGTATCTGTGCAAAATTTGAGCACGATCGGTTGCGTCTACACTTTGCGCATTGCAATTGAAATTTGTATGGGATTTTGCATGGGAAAACATACTTTTTTGCATTTGTCATAAGTCGAAAAAGTTTGTCTGAAACTTTTCAACCGATACTGTAAAATGATAGCCTAGGATGTTCTGAAAAACTTTGTTGAAGACCGCAAAGCGATCTAATGCTTGTGAAAATAGTTATAACCAACGAACCGCATGCGTGTGTTTATGTTTTACCATGTCAAGGAATAACAATAGCAACAAAATCATGCTGTTTCGGCAAGCAATGCCAACATTATAACTTTTTTCATTAGCATCAAATCACTTCGCGGTCTTCGACAAAGTTTTTCAGGACACCCTATGTTTTCACTTTATCGGTTACATGGTTTAAGAAAAAATCGAGCTTGTCATGAGAGAAATGCAAAAAAGTGTGTTTTCCCATGTAAAATCCCATACAAACTTCTAACGCGATGCGCAAAACGTAGACACAACCGATAGTGCCCAAATGTTGCACACTTATTTGGGTCCTGAAATGGGATCAAAAAAGCTTTGATCTGATGGGATACCATTGAATTTTTCATTTTTCCATATAAACGATGACCCACTCTATTGTATGGCCTTTCTAGAAAAAAAAAACAAAATCACGTTCGAGATATAATGCACAACATCAGTTGATCAAACATGCCTTATTTACACAAGACTAAATCGAGCCTCGTGCTTCGTGAGCACACCCATTCCGTTATGCAGTCACGACGACCGAATATGATATCCTAACTGATAAGATATTTTAACAATGGTCGAAGAAATGGACCAACAAATCAATTGAATGGTCTGGTCTCTAAGTGTTTGGCGCCTCGTGAGAACACAAAATATCAGATCAGATAACGAGTCTTAAAACAGAAGCTCCTGCCTGCTGCTTGGCAGCGCATCAGCGAATAATAAACCTGACTTTAAGGCTCAAAGTACCATCGCTCAGTCATCAGCAATCATCAATAAATCAAAAGCAGTTTTCCCTTGCTCTAAATCACAAAACTGTCATGGATTCATAGCCCTTTCTTGACGAACCAGCACAACTGTGCTGTTGAGCAATAACAGTCTTGCAACTTTATTTCATCTGTTTAGTCTTTGTTTGATGTGATATAAACTGTTTTAATAATTCAGCCACTACTTATACTTGTCAGTGTTGGGAATACTCACTAGCAAAAAGTTATACTCACTTGCTTCAATCTCAGTCCAGAAGCATGCTATCAAAAAATGATGTTTGAAGGGCTTTTAGATTGTAATTTAATCTAAAAGATTGCCGAATTAAGTAAAGGTCGCAGACGCAAACCAAAACCGTGAGAGAGCTGTGAGCACAAGGTGAGTATAAATTACACGAATTTTACTCACCTCGTACTCACAGCTCTCTTACAACTTTGGTATGCATTTGCGACCTTTACTTTATTCGACAAACTATTAGATTCAACTGCAATCTAAAAGCCGTTCAAACATTATCTCTTGATAGCATGCTTCTGAACTGAGATAGAAGCAAGTGAGTATCACTCTTGCAAGTGAGTATTCCCAACACTGAACTTGTACGTGTGCAAAAAAACTTTTGTTTACATCGCCTGTGATATTTACCCAGCCAAGGGCTGAAAGTCTCTCAAATAAAGACAAATCAAACAATTAATCAATGTGATATTTACCACAACAAATTAAACAAAAAGTGGACAAAAACCATAAAACATGAAAAAGTTTTATCTATCGCACATTTTTTATTTCCGATTTATCTAGGTAGTCAAAGCTAGAAATCGATAGATAAAGAATAATTCTTTCAAATAAGGAAAATTGCTGGGAAATCTTGGAGTTCTGGAGAGCCAAAGTTGAGCCATTTGTATGGAGATTTCATTTTTTTGCACTCCGTCCCGAAAGGGATAGTGATAATTATTTATTAACATTGTTTTGGTTAGGATTTCAGAGAGAAAACTGCATTTTGGTTTTTCGATAGACGATGATGGTTTGTTTTCCTTAAAATAAAATTCGTTGGGTGATTTCCACACTGGCATGCAAATATGTTTTGCGTTCAGGTTTTACGAAAGAATATTTTCAGTGTATTGTTATCACTACACTGTTCATTTCTAGAACAAACCAAGAACATTCTATAGGTTTGTTGTGATTGCTCTACTTCTCCATCTTTCTAGAGCTACGTTCAAAGTGGGACCAAGCTTGCTCCTCAGCTTGGCTTTCCACAGTTATTAACTAAGGAACGATTTCTTCACCCTGGCTTAAGGCGAAACTGGAAGCATTTTCTCATTTTTTCGGTTTTTGATTTTTTATTATATAACGAAACAATATTTTCAAAATCGGTTTTCGTACACATGTAGAGTATGGATCAAGGTATCTTCTGAATTTTTTGAGGTGGAAAATGTTTTCCATTTTTGCAGAAACCATTTTTTTGTGGAATTTTGTTCAAAAATGGTTTCTGCAAAAACGAAAAACATTTTCCACTACAAAAAAATTCAGGAGATACCTTGATCCATACTCCACATGTGCATGAAAACCGATTTTGAAAATATTGCTTCGTTATTTAATAAAAAATCAAAAACCAAAAAGTGAGGAAATGCTTCCAGTTTCGCCTTAAGCGTTAAGCCAGGTTTAACTGTATGGGTAAGCCTGGCTTACCGGTTAAGCCGAGGTGAAGAAATCGGCCCTAAGAGCTTACAATGCCAATGGTCAGTTTTTATTCGCATATCGTGTACACCCTTAAATGAAACAACACAGCGCACGAGTAACTTTCACGCAGCGAGCAAAAAGACAAAGGATTTTTCACTCATATTTGTGTACGACTGGATCAACACAAAAAATGTGCTGATCCGGTGTTACACAAATCTGCGTGAAAATTCTTTTGTCCTTTCGGTCGCTGCGTGAAAGTTACTCGTTGCGAGTTCTGCGTGTAGCAGGCGCGAAGATACTCTATCCAAGAAACAAACATTCATACTACTCTCTCATGCTCAAGCATCTAAAAGCCTCTACTGATATCGCTGCAAATCTCATCGATAGTACTGTTATGGATATACCACGGCCAAGCCCAGCCCCCTATCTTAATCTTGTCCACCAGACAAAATCAATCACCTTAACCACCCACGCGCAAAACACGGGATCGATCAGGCGACAGTGTCATCAAGTTCAAGCAATACCTGGAACGGCCACTGCTAGCTGGTCAGCCATAATGGTAATCCATCATACCCGCGCGCCTAGCTTCCTGACCAATGACCTATTAGCGCATAGGGACTTCAAATCGTTTCCGAACACACCGTTCCAATCACCGATAATGAATATTGTGCATTCACTTGTGTTTTGAAATGACGCACGGGCCCTGCGCTGCACTTCCCCCCATCCCCAAATCGCCGCACAACCCGTGATAGCCATATCCGAAACAAAGGAGATTCATCAGACTCGCGCTGCTCGTTATCGCTCTAAAAGCGGTATGTGCCATGCGAAAAGTGAATCATACCTGCCTTCGCGCGCCATCTTCGGTTCATTTTGGTGTGTTATCAAACAACAATGTGCTATCTCCGAGCTGTCGATAATAATTAGAATGGAGATTAAGGCTCCCCGTATAAATGATGATTCAACTCTTTTTTGGGGGTCGTAAAATTATTTTCGAAAGGATTTCCACAGGTCGGAACGAGCACGGGAATCACCATAGACTGTAGAATGAACTTTGAACACCACGCAAAGTAATAAAATTGTATGATGATGGTTGCAATATCATGGCGCTTACAAAGCAGTGCTGTGCAATGTTCTGGATTTCTCGTATTTTTACAGTTGAAATTAGTGAATCTTATGGTCTAAGCAAGAAATGCTTTTTTACTTAAGCAGAGAATGAAGGAGGGTTTACGGGACAGAGGGCGGCAGAAAGCTAAGCGTAAGGAGGAATTATCAAAGGGATCTTATAAGATTGTTTAAGGGCCTCCAAGAGCTCCCTTGAAAATAGGTTATCATGTCCAGTAAGTCTTCTGAAAGTTCAATAGACAGTATCGAATCAGTCGGGATATCCTAAGTCATCCAAACTGTTCTTAAGTTAAGTCCCTAAAGCTACTATTTGTATTCTATATTCTGAAATTCCATCAGATCAGGCTATTGAACTTTCAATAGATAATATCAGATAGTGGGAATTTCCAAACTGTTGTTGAGTTTAGACCCTGAACTCTACGGGTGTAACAGTAACTTCTTTTATTATACTAAGCTACTATTTGTATTCTATCATGTCCATTGTCCACTAACACTTCTGAAAGTTCAATAGACAGCATCAGATCAGTCGTAATATCCTAGATCATCCGAATTAATCTTATGTTTAGATCTTAAAGTCTACGGATGTAACGATAACTTCTCAAAACTACGATTTGTATTATATCAAGTCCAGTAAGTCTTCTGAAAGCTCAATAGACAGTATCGGATCAGTTGGAATATCCTACGTGATCTAAACTGTTCTTGAGTTAAGTCCCTAAAGCTACTATTTGTATTCTATCATGTCCAGTAAGTCTTCTGAACTTACAATAGATAATTTCAGATCAGTCGGAACATCCAAACTGTTCTTGAGTTCTTGAGTGTAGACCTTGAAGTCTACGGATGTAACAGTAACTTCTTTTAATATACTAAGCTACGATTTGTATTCTATCATGTCCAGTAACTCTTCTGAAAGTTCAATAGACAGCATCAGATCAGTCGGGGTTCCCCAAGTCATCAAACTGTTCTTGAGTTTAGTTCCTAAAGTGTACGGGTGAACAGTAACTTTTTCTATAATACAAAGCTACGATTTGCTATCGTGTCCAGTTAGTCTTCTGAAAGTTCAATAGACAGTATCGGATCAGTCGGGGTATCCTAGGTCAGCCAAACTGTTCTTGAGATAATACCCTAAACCTACTATTGGTATTCTATCATGTCCAGTAAGTCTTCTGAAAGTTCAAGGGACAGTATCGGATCAGTTGGGATATCCTAGGTCATCCAATCTATTCTTGAATTTAGACCTTGAAGTCTACGTGTGTAACAGTAACTTATTTCATTATACAAAGCTACGATTTGTATTCTATCATGTCCAGTAAATCTTCTGAAAGTTCAAAAGACAGTATCAGATCAGTCAGGATATCCTAGGTTATCCAAACTGTTCTTGAGTTTAAATCCTAAAGTCTACGGGTGTAACAGCAGGTAGTTTCTTTCATTATGCAAAACTACGTCGTCTATCATATACAGTAAGTTTTCTGAAAGTTCAATAGACATTATCAGATCAACTGGGGTCATAAAAAATATTTTTTTAATATTCTTAACCACTCAACCTAATTTACAGCTCTATTGTCCTTTTGGGCACTACGTATGAGAATACACTTGACAGCAGCTGCTACACTTTCTATAGCGCCTAAATGTATTCGAGAGGGTCAGTGCCATCCACTTCCGGGGAGAAAAGCAGCTAACGAAAAAAATGCAATTACCGGGGCTGGCATCGAACCCATGACCATTAGTAAGGAAGTTTAGTAATCCTGAAATATCTCAAAGGTATTTTGGAATGGCTCTGAGTTCCACAGAAGTTTACGGATCTGGGTGGGTTAGACTATGCGAGCAAAGTACAATAACTGACCAGTATCAAGTGATAACCAGTGTTCGCTCCATAACTCAACTTGATAATCCATGCTATCATACCTGTCAAACTGGGGACATCATCGTCGACAACAACAGCGAGAGTTATCAATGACCGTTGCAAACATCTTTCTGATAACAAAATAATTTTTCAATTGGATAAATTTAATTGGTTTACAGGCCCTTGAAGATAACATAATGAGATATTTTAATGATATCACGAGTATAGAGTAATGCGGGGCCAAAGTTCGCACCTAACAGACTTCACAAAACAACTATTTAACGAAAAGAAAATAATATCGTTTTTCTTCGTTAAACGGGTCCCTATCATGTTGCCTTCAAAACGTAGTACTAGATTTTTTCGCGTTCCCTTTGTAGTTTTATTAATACAATTTTTAATACAAGTACTCCAATGCGAACTTTTGCCCTATAGTGGGGGCAAAAGTTCGCATTATGCGGGGCAAAAGTTCGCACCTTGTACAGGGTAGTTTATTGATGTGATGTTCATTTATTTCATGTTAATTCATGTTCGTCCTTTCACTGTAGCCATGAAATCTATTTCTTTCTGTTCTTAGCATTACGGCCCAACTGGAATACGACCTAGTGTTCAGCTTTTGTATACAATGTATTTTATGAAGACTTCCACAACTATTAATTGAGAGCTGTCCTTTCCAGCGTTACTAAAGTTGTTAAAATACATTGTGGGGTAATCATAGAGATACGTATTGCACAAAACACTCGAAAAAAAAAATCAAATATGCAGAAAAACTGTTGAACGGAACCGTAATCGAATCTAATTCCCCGTCAGTAAGGTGATGAATTATAACTGTAAATTTACAAACTAAGCTATGAAAGACCCCGGTAAAGTAGATGAACATAAGACTTTCAGAAACATACAAAAAGACACAACAAGGATGACGAAGAAAATGTTTTCAAATGTTTTTTTAGCCATTTTCATTTCTAGATTCACCCATTTAGAACATAATGTTTGCCTTACAATCGATCTTCTTACAAAACTAAGTTCAAACCCTCTGCAGGAAGGATTTCAGGGTGCATACTACACATATTAGACATATATACTAGTTTCTTACTAGAAATATTCTGTAATTATATTGATGTACTAGATTCAAAAATCTTTTGCCCCACAGCTACTGCGAACTTTTGCACCACTGTCGAGGTTTTAGCAATGTCCCTTTCTGCACGAAGCACTAGTACTTTATTGTTTATTCGAATGCACCTCTCGACCTACAATGGAATAATGATTCTCCGACATCAAGAGGTTATGAGATTCTTCTTCTTGCTGTTACGACAAATTCTTGTTCCAAAAGGTCCAAAAGTTCTATCAAAACACCTAGAAACACATTTTTTCGCATAACTCTGCCACACCATAACGAAATCGTACCAAATTTTATTGACGAATAACTGACCTGATTATGTGTCGAAGCCATACAGATTTGCTTGGATTCTTAACTCGTGCTCAGAAAAAGACCCACTGCGAACTTTTGCCCCGCATTACTCTACTTGGCTGTTACCATGTGTGTTATGTTGCCTGCTTATTCAGCCAAAATGAGAACTATTTGAGTTAGAAAGAGATGAACCAGCCTTGGACTGAAAATCTCTATAATAAAGTATTAATAATAATAACGATTTGAGTTAGTTATTTTTGATATCAGATAACACAGTATGTTATCCGGTTGTTATGAAACTTTGCTTGAGTAACGCAACTAGTTTTATAGCACAAATAATGACTACAACGAATGCAAATTTAAACTTAAACTTAAACTTGACTGACCGCCCGCAGATGCTACTCCAGTACCGCCAGATCAGCTACACTCTCACAAGGAACCAATGAGATGGCTTCTTGGTACTAACATGCATCTTGGTGGTCTTGTATTTTATGGCAACAATGGCGCCGGTTGCGTCAGGTTACAGGTCAATGTGGGGAAGCGAAGAGGAGGAAAGTGATTATCACTTGTCGCCAACAGGCCGTTGAGTCCTCTGCACCTGCACAAGGTCACAAGGTCAGTCGGTGTGTTGATAGGAAAATGTTTTATTTTTGGCGTAGAGTTCATGCATTGGTACATGGATGCCAGCCGTAAAGTGATAGATTGCGTGAAGATTACTGTGAAGCGACACAGTTCACTTAGTTGCATAACTTGTAGGCGTTATATGATAGATTCACATTGTGCTGTGATGAAAGTTTGAAGGAAGGGAAACGGTTTTTTTTCAATCCGTTTCTAGTTCTAGCGATCGCTACGAACACATGACTATAAATTAGATGTATTTATATGTAGGAGAGAGAAAGTAGATAGAAAGATACAAAGTATGAGAAATGGGAAGTGCCAGGGATTGAATCCAGGACCTTCTGCATATAAATTAGAAGCGGACCACAAAGCTCGTCTAATGACTACAACGAATGCAGATTAAAAAAAAAAATGAGTTTTATAAAAGTTTTAGCAAGCAAAGGTACAGAACAATGCCTACTAGTCTTTGAAGAATATGAGTAAATATGGTTCATTATGTATCATTATTAAGTGTACATAGATATAAAATTGTGTGGTCCATGAAACATTGGATGACCTAAATCATCACAAAATTATCATGAAGTGACTCTTGATAGTTAAAATTTTCATGAATCATATTTGGTTTTGTAATGTTACTGTTTAAAACAAAAACACCTCTTGTTACAGCAGTTGTTTCTATAAACTAACACCATAAAAGTGAGGATGACCCATAATATATAGCAAATATATAGCAACGCTTATGGTTTCTCAAACTACTTTGGTAAACATAAAGTTATTATTATTATTATATTTTATTAAGGACACTTTACCAAATAGGTTGGCATTCGTGTCCAACTAGTTATTGTTAATATACAATTATTATAATAACATAATGGTTTTTCTATCTCTAATACTACAGTCATTCTTAAATTTTAGTGAATAAATTAGAATTTTTAAGAAATTTTACAACTGCATTCTCAGCTCTAGGGTTGTATGCAAGTGTATCAGCTATTGAACCGTTAATGCCACATTGTTTTCTATCCTGTTCGTAACCTCTACATTCAGCCAGTATGTGATCCACCGTGACTCGCACTCCACAGTATGTGCAAGTCGGGGGATCCTCACGAGTTATTAAATACACATGAGTTAGTCTTGTGTGTCCGATCCGTAAACGAGTGAGAACACGCTGCTCCGAGGGGCATTTCCTGTCCGGGTATTTTATAGGTGTTGGTTTGATCATCCGTAAGTGGCATCTGTTTTGATGCCATTCTGATTCCCATTTACTCCAAATTCTTCGTTTTATTTCGCGTACAGCATCTTCAGCAGGCACAGCGATGTCTTGAATCGGTTGGTTCCTCCCTAGCTTGGCTATCTCGTCCGCTTTCTCATTTCCAGGGATACCGGAGTGTCCAGGTATCCAAATGAATGTTACATTTTTCCCCACTGTTTCCTTCTCGATACACTGTATCCACGGGTGCTTGGACCGACCTCCGGCTAGAGCTTCAAGACAGCTAGCGGAATCGGTTAGTATGATGGTGTGCGTTTGGTCATGAAGTTCTGATGTAGCTATCATAAGGGCGAATGCTTCCGCAGAGAAAACGCTACAGGCTTCCGGTAGCCGGAAGCTCAAGTTGTTGTTGCTCGTGACTACTCCAGCGCCTATCCTTTCCTTGTCTTTAGACCCGTCGGTGTATATTTTCTCGTATGTAAGGTACCGGTTGTTGATGAGATCCCGGAATCTTTGTGATACTATGCTGTGGTTCGTTCCTGCCCTTACCGTACTTTTGAGCTTATTATCGATGGTTGGTGTTGGTGCGTACCATGCTCTATCAGACGATCTAAGAGTTGTATGTATGCTTGGAAGTTGCCATCCCGTCGTTTCCAGAAGATATCTCCTTGCCCTTTGCACTACAGGATAGCCAACAGCTTCTTCGTTTTTCTCAGCCAGTCGAACAGCTAAGATACATAGGCGTTGAATCAATGCTAGACGAAAGTTCAGCCATCCAGTCTCAGCCAAAATAGAAGTTGTAGGGCTAGTTTGAAAGGCTCCAGACGCCTGACGAGCTACACCGTTGTATATTGGTTCCAAGGTTTGCAGCATAGCATCGAGGTTTAAACTGGTGAGTCCAATTCCGAAGTATATCCTGGATAGTATTAGTGCCGATCCTATATTAAGCAGGCTAGATCGGCTACTTCTTTTCAGGCGGTATCCAAGTATCCGGAGTACGTTCATTCTCTTCTGGCAACTTTGTTTAACAAAGTTAAAATGTTTTAGAAAATTGAGTTTAGAGTCCAACAAAATTCCGAGTATTTTCATGTGTCTGATTTGTGGGATTGGATTATTGTCAATTTTGATAGCTTTGCCACGTTTTCGATGCTTTAGATGACACGCATGCAGTAACTTTGATTTTGCGGGGGCGATAGTA
The DNA here is from genome assembly GCF_035046485.1 of Aedes albopictus. Taxonomy (NCBI): domain Eukaryota; kingdom Metazoa; phylum Arthropoda; class Insecta; order Diptera; family Culicidae; genus Aedes; species Aedes albopictus. The sequence goes on along the minus strand of NC_085138.1, from coordinate 83,627,099 downwards.
AATCCAACACTAGAAGTCCATTTGACAGCTGCAGCGACCGCTTTTCTAAGTTTGCTACGTATCGTGATATGGTTTTTCCCTTTTACGATGAAAATTACGTCATCTGCATAAAGTAGAATTTCGGTTTCAGCAGGAATTGCACTGAAAATTGGTTGCATGGCTACTAGAAACAGTGTCACGGATAGAATTGATCCTTGGGGTACTCCGTTTTCCGCTCTTCTTAAGCTTGACAAGGATCCATTTGCGGTTACTCGAAAGAATCGGTCGGATAAGAAACTAGATATGATGTTCATCAGTCTCCCTGAAATTCTCCACTTTGTCAAAGTGCGAAGGATTTCTGGTCTATATGTTGTATCATATGCTTTTGATATGTCAAGAGATATGATTTCGACGTGCTCGTCGTGTTGGAGACTTATCATAGATTCCAGGTTGGCAAGGTGTGAGTCAACCCCTTTCCCAGTACGAAAGGCGTGTTGTCGTGGGTCCAGTTTTCCCGCGGATTCTAATTCTGTCATAAGACGGCGATTTATGATTCTTTCGAATAATTTTCCGAGGCAGCTCAACAGTGTTATCGGTCTGTAGCTTTCTGGTTTACTGCGGTCCGCATCGGGTTTTGGAATTGGGATTACAGTACCTACTTTCCACTGCGCTGGGAAGATACCACTATCCCAAATCCGATTGTACAGCTCCAGGAGGGCAACCTTTCCAGAAAAAGGTAGTCTTTGGAGTAATTTGTAGCTCACGTTGTCGGGTCCAGTAGAGCTTCCGCCTCGTCTATCAAGGGCCCACATCAGTTCCTCAATGGTCAAATCCGCATTATACCGTTTATGCAAATTCGGGCGTTGGGTTTCGTGCCGTGCGCCCTTAACTGTTTTATGCTTCTTCTGGAATTTTTCTGGATAGTTTGCGTCGGACGATTTGTTCTGGTACTCATCCGCAAGGGCGTTTGCAACTTCTTGTCCATTGTTAGTGTGTCCAGTTGGTAAGTTTAGTGATATTGTGTTGCGTTGACGTTTTCCTTGAAGTCGGTTGATGTTGCTCCAAACTTGAGTAAGTGGAGTGTCTGGGTTTATGCTTTCCACGAAGGCATCCCAACTGCGTTGCTTAGCGTCGCCAATCGTCTTTCGACAGTGTGACCGAGCTTCTTGGAATTGTTTAAGGGCAAGTATTTTATGTGGGTCGTCATCTTTAAGACGGCGAAGGGCTCGCAGTCGTTTTCGCCTGGACTTTATTGCTAACTCAACTTCTGGGTTCCACCACACAACAGATTTTGGACCCACTTTTCCGGATGTTCTAGGGATGCTCGCTTCAGCTGCAGTAATAACACTGTTCGTGAACTCGTCCACCGAAAGAATGGATCCAGGGTGTAGGGAATCAGTGATCAGCTGTTCGTAAAGTGGCCAGTTGGCTTTCTCGAAGATCCATCTGCTTCGGCATTTTCGGGAACTTTGGTTGGAAGGTGTTTCAAGCAGGATAGGCAGGTGGTCGCTACCGGAGTAGTCTAGAAGTGTTTTCCATGTGAATTTTCCCGCGTGCGAGGTACTGCACAGAGACACATCCAAGGCTTGGGATGCACCTGTTACTGGATCGATCCGAGTGTGTGACCCATTGTTTAGTGCTATCATGTCGTGTTGTAGGACTAGTTCTAGGACGGCTTCACCTCGTTTTTTGGCTCCAAACGACGATTGAGCCAGTCGACTACCCCACGCGGAGTGGTGTGCATTCAGATCACCCAAAACAAGAGCGGGTTTTGGGAGCTCATCCAAGAGTTCTTCAAGCAGTTTTGCAGCATTTTTGCCTTGAGGTGGCAGGTATACTGAAACAACCGTTATCGTTGTTGGCGCGTATAGTTGGACGGCGATTGCCTGGATGTTTGATCGAAACCATATTCTCTGAAAGGGCGTGCCATTTCTTATGGCCATTCCAGCACCCTGCCTTCCGTGTGTAGAACCCTGACTAAGAAGAAGTACATATTCTCTTCCTAAGCAGCTACTCGGTATTCTTTGATAGTCCGCGTTTGTTTCCTGTAGGCACACTATCATAGGCTGGTATTTGGCTAACAGAATCTGCAGTTCACTCAGATGAGAGCGAAGCCCGCAGATGTTCCACTGAATGGCAAACGATGGGTTGATTCCTTGTGGTGCCGTAGTGCTAGAATCGGATTCATCCGATGATTGTGACGGCGATCGTAGAACATTGGTACTCTCGGACTCAAGTGGAATCCTTGAGCATGAACGAGATGGCAGGCAGTCAAGCATGGCACCGTCTGATGCATGGATGTGGGTTGATGCGCTTACTGCTTCTCCTCTTCGGGGGACATCCGTAGAAGAATAGAGGTCATTCTTTTGTACACTGGGGTGTACGTTTCGTCCTGGGTTACTGGAAGAAAAGGCGGCATTGAACTGCTTTGGAGAGATATTATTTGACAAGGTACTTGCCCGGGAGAATGGGCAAACCACGTCGACTGCCGCCAGAGGCTCGTCGGATTGCTCCGGGACATCCCTGGTCAGGGTCGACGTGGTAGGCCTCGCGCTTGGCGAATCAAACTGCATAACGGATCTTGTTTTACGGGAACTTTTGACTGGATGCGAGAGGGATACACGAGATGAGTGGCATTCGTGGCTGGCAACCATTTCACGGATTGGAAGGGGGGAGGTAACTACAAGTTCACCTTCCCCTCGTTGGAATACGCCGGTGTGCATTATGTAGCTGTTTTCCATCGGTTTTATGGTTTTATTGAAGTCTAGGTTGATGGGAGGAGAATCGAGTTTGGACTGTTTTTCAGGTTCGGAATTTGATAAGATACTTGCCCGGGGTGGTGGGCAAACCACGTCGACTGCCGCCAGAGGCTCGTCGGATTGCTCCGGAACATCCCTGGTCAGGGTCGACGTGGCGAGCCTCGCGCTTGGCGAATCAGTTTGCGTGGAATATTTCTTTCTAAATGTTGCAGCAGTGGTGTTGTGCTGATGTAGTGCGGTGGTGAGACTCGTCTCAACTGGATTCCGGGAGGGTATACGCGATGCAAGGCACTCATGACAGGCCCCATCAGATGCCCCCCAGACATCCACTTCCCAAATTGGGAGGGGGGAGGTTACTACACACTCTCCCTCCCCTCGTCGAGGTTTGCCGGTAGTCGTTATGCTGACGTCACTTTTTTGTCTGTTTGTAGTTTCAGGATCTAGGTTGGTGAGAGGAGATACGAATTTGGACTGTTTTGTGGATACGAGATATTCATAAATACTTGCCCGGGAGAACGGGCGAACCACGTCGACTGCCGCCAGAGGCTCGTCGGATTGCTCCGGAACATCCCTGGTCAGGGTCGACGTGGTAGGCCTCGCGCTTGGCGAATCGAGTTGAGCAGTGAGGAAGGTTCTGCTCGTTGATGGTTCAGTGTTGAGATTGTGGATTCGGTCGTATTCTTCAGATGAAAGAGCAGGAAGGATGCGGTTATTGCGAGAGTGTACAGTTCGTTTTTCCGTTGGGGTGTCCTTTTCCGTTGCAGGGTAGTCATCATCAAAGATCGTGTGTATATCTTTATCACGTTCCTTAGCCATTGTTGATATTGATGGTGGCGGGTGAATTGGCTGTTCCGGGATGTGCAGAACTACGTTTCCCTGGGTTATGGAACGCTTCGGTGGGCGATGTTTCCATGGGCCTTTTTCCACTTTTACTGCGCGTCACAATGCCATAACCAGATTTGTTGCTCTTCTGGTTCTCTCGCCGACGGACTGTGGGAGATGATTGATCTTTCCGTGATTGTCGTTCGGTTTGCGAAGCGGATCGGGTCGTTTGTTGTACTGTTTTCGGAGTGGATGTTGAGGGCCGTGGGTCTTGCGGTGCTGCTGGGTGGCTTTCACTACTTGGTTTTAGCATGTCCTTTAAGCTAGCCAGTTCCTTGGTCAGCAAGGCAACTTGTTTTTGTAGGGCAGCTATGACTAGGTCCTTTGCGGCCAGTTCTTGCTGCATTTGGTCTCGGATAACTCCAGCGTAGGTCTGTCGTTTAGATTCTTCAGCACATAGACGTCTAGCTTCAGCAAAAGTGATTCCTTGATCGGTTTTCAGGCGAATGATTTTCTCTTCCTCTTTGAACTTTGGGCAGTCGCGTGACGTGACTTGGTGATCAGCATTGCAATAGAGACAATTAGCTGCATTTTTACACTGCTCTCCTTCAGGTATGTCATGTGAAGTTGAGCATCGTAAGCAGATTGTGGTTTTTTCACAGATCTTTTTTGAGTGACCATAGGCAGCACAATAAAGCAGAGCAATGGAGAAGGATAGTATACACGCACTTCGACACGCATGAGACCAAAATACACATGATCCGGAAGTATTGTACCACAAAACGAAAGCACAAGTAGCGGGGTGTTTTTCAACGTACCATTTACTCGTTTTTTGATCCGCCGCACGGCTTGGACCCCTTGGGATTCCAAATGTTCCTGGATCGATTTTTCATCCTTGTTCACGGAATCAGCATCGTACACAATTCCTTGCACTGTATTGAGCGTCGGATGGGGAACAATCTCGATTTTTGTGCCGTCTGTCAATTCAGTCATTTTGGTGAGCTTATCGATGACGTTGGTTGAGCTCGCGCGTAGTAGATACCGCGACCCACGCCCTTCGCGAGATGCATTTAGTGCCCTAGCTTCCTTTGTGCCAATAACCAGTTCGATGGAGGTTCCTACAATGAATGTGTCCGGCAGCGGAGCATCGTTGTTCGATTGATTGTCGGAATCCGTATTGTCAGTTTTCCGTCGAAGAACTAACACCATCACTTGGCCCAAGTCGTTTGGACCCAGCATCCATTCAGGTTTATTCCGTCTGAGCTGTAGCCCTGCTGGGCCCCCGTAGGGGCCAGAAGAGCTACCGGACATTAGTCCGGGTTGTAACTCACTGCTCAGATGTCAATTTCGGTGTTCGAAGTGAAAATAAAAACGAATTGCACTACCGATGATGTTTCCGTTTTGGAACAACCGACCGATCGGGTCAGCGCTTTTTGTTATCACTGTCGTGACGATGTGTGTATGGGTGAGACCATAAACAAAGTCGAACCGCGTGATATTTTCACAGTCAGTATAGCACTAAATATGTCGCTTTTCCAACTTAATTCACTAGAACTTCACTTCACAGAGGTACGTGTCGAGGTAAACTCCGATGGGATCACCAATTTTGATGATTTGAAGCGATAAATCAAGGACAACTTGATGTTTATTTCGCGAGCGATTTGCACTTATTGAAGTACTATCGTATCCCGAGTACAAGTTGAAAAACATAAAGTGGGTTATGTAACATTACTTAACGTAGTGGCAGAAGCTATTATTACAAGTGTAGACCTGAAGCTATGGTGTCCAAAGTAGTTTGGCCAGTTTGGTTCATCTGGAATATCTCAAAACAATCTTGGAAAGACTCATGAAATACCAGGGGGATTACAGATTACAGTTAGATGTGTAATGTTATAGTTAGTTGTGAGATAACTATTGTTACTGTCAAGAGCTGAACTTCAGGACAGCTTGCACGACCCTTAATGTCCCAAAGGTTCACGCGATTGAGCCATATATAAACGAACTTGATAAAAAAATGTCCCAAATGTTCCTTATAATATATAGTTGACTTCAGGTTGATCCAGTAACCGCGATTGATTATGCAAAATTACTCAGTATAACAGATATGGCTGATGTAACGATTGTAGACCTGGTGTTCAGAACTTCAAGATAGTTTGGCTTACCTGGAATATACCCATAGTGTCTCTAAATGACATTTGAGATTTCAAGAGCTTTGTAGTGTAGCAGAATATCATTACATATAGGAGGCTGTGCTTAGAGCACTGACAGGAGAATATGAGAATAAAGTCATTATTGTTTTAGTAACCCGAACAGTAAACTGTGTTTCCTACATTGGCGACGAGATTTATCGGAACACGCGTGAAGTCTGATCTTGGATGAAAGGAGGAATACTGGAACCCACTGGAACGTACTAGGCAAGCAGTATTGACCAGTTGCACAGCTTGAAAAGAAACGTTTTCACTCGAACGAGGCAAACTTTGTTCCTTTCGACCGGTGCTCTTCACACAAAAGCGATGGCCGGATGTCATTATCGATACTCTGGTGGACCAAGAGGAGGAGTAGAAGTCGACGAGGACATGAAGTGAAGTCACACGAAAGAAATTTCAAGCTTGTAAAGGTAGCATAGCGGATACTTGAGAAGGTTTGATACGGGAGTGATGCTACGGTGCTCTATGTGTAATATTTCTGGATTCTTATATTCAGGTAAGATTACAACTGCGTTTTTTTGCAAGGATATTGCCATGGTTGTACACGGTTTTGTACAGAGATGCTCATTGGCTAAGAGGTCAATTCGCTGATTTTCGTGGAAAATACGCTGAGTTTCGAAAAGTTTGCAGTAGGTTGACGAAAGCAAAGATTAGTAGCGAGATCTAGAGCGAGATTCAAATCAAAGTTTTAAGCATGGATAATGCATTATCAGACTAGGTTTTCTTACTGTTTACTTGTTGACAGCTTAATTAATAATGGTTTCCTGACATCATGGCTTACTTGCCAGAAATCTGAATTACCATATCTCCTTTATACCAAGGAATGTGAGAGCGAATTCCCGATATTTATCGTTACTGTTGCATGCTAGTGGATTCTACTTTTAGTGGTGTTACATGTACATAACCTACATATATACAAACAAAACCTTGATTATGTTTGACCCCGTATCATTGGTTCCGTTGCTAAACAATGAAGTAGTGAGCAACATCATTTTTTTTGGATGAAATGCCTAACTTAATGCTGATGGACATGCATCTATTAGGTTAACCTTCCTTATGCATCACGTTGGAAACAGCTCGCTGGCGTAGTGTACGGGTTTGGTCAAAAGTGATCCTAATGCCAAAGGATGGTTAAGTTGTATTGTAAATTCAATAACATGTAATTGTAGTAGATTTGAGTTGTAACACATTTATTCTAACCAGTTGCATTTAAAAATCAAAATTACAGTAAAACCTCCATGAGTCGATATTGAAGGGACCATCGACTCAAGGAAATATCGAGTAGTGGAACAAAAATCCTTTGGGAAGCTTTGGGAAGCTTTTTGGGGGGACCATCATAGTAACCCAGAAATTATTTTCCAGTATGGAAAAATTTACCTCCATGAGTCGATATCGAGTCAAGGAACATCGACTCATGGAGGTTCGACTGTATAATGTATAAAAAAAAACAATGTAATGCTGCATGCAATATTGTGCTAAAAGTTTGTGCATTGCTACGTTCGCTCCAAAAAAAATGGATAAAAAAAAAGTTATTGCTTTCTAGTTGATTTACAAAATGTATAGATGATTCAATCAATAAACTTACTTAACAGATTTTTACTAGTCTATCAGACTGCACGAACTTTGCAAAGTGATATTAGTATCAAATTGAATATTTGTATAATTTTTGTATTAAACCCTAGCAAGATATTGGGTCAATATAATTCAGACAGGTATACTGAACGTATACTATGCTAGCGTGGTGCGACCAACCTAACATCTTGAGTGGGTTAAAGTAAAGTTAAAATGTAAAGATTCTTTGAATTAAAAAAAAAAACAATGAATGATCTTATAGCACAAATGATTTTAATCAATTATTAGGAACCAATTTATTCAGGTCAAGCTCATAAAACGGACATTTTAGGTTCATTACAAACATAGAATAGTAGAATATGTTGACTTTAGTTGAATAAACTGTTGTATTCTTTATTAAGTCTGCTTAATATTTTTGAACACTAGAATCAAATGCACATTACTGAAAATAGCATGGTTTAGTGAAGCATTTGCTGTATAACTTAACAGGTATATTTTACGGTTATGATTTGATTGACCATCAGTTATTGCAAAATCCAATATCAATTTTATATGCATCTCTACTCAAATTTTACTTGTTATTCTATTCTATTTGCATGACACCGCTCTTTGTCGTTCAAGTCAAGTTAACTAAGTCTATCATTCGGTGTTGTATTATGTATTAACATTGAGTTCAAATAATCGTGCAGTAGTAGTGTATTTTATGGTAATCATTTAAATTCAATTAAACATAGTAATGATGCGATTGATGCCACATTTTACCTGTTGGGTTGACAATGAAATGAAGAATGACGATTATAAGACCATATTGAAAGCTTTAGGGAATTGGATAGAAAGGTCACTTGAAATCTGCTTCCTGAAAAAAAAAAACAATACCGAATCACTTAAAAAAAAAGTATTTTATTTAACCACCACTTTGATGCAAAACGAGGTAAAAACATTAGTTATGATGTAAAAAAAAATGATTCTATAAGGATAAGTGACATATGCACACACAAACACTAATGCCGGGAATCGTCGCGTAAGCGTTAGTTTGTTTTCTACCAGTTCAACTCTCCAATTTGTTTTCTCCGAGGCGATGTATGACAATTTACCAAGAATTTACCAAGATTTTGAACAACGCCATTTGATGTGCATTTGTTTTCTTCCAAAACGCACCTAGACATCTACAGAAGGGTCACCCATACAAGTGAACGTGATTATGAGAGGTTGAAATAGGTAATTTATGTTCGTAGATATAATTCTGTGCTAACCAATATGAAAGTAAGTTTCAAAGACTGATATAGAACAAATGACAGAAACATACAGAAAAGCTGAATCTTATTTGTGTCATTACTAATTTCGTCCTGAATACTTCAGAAAATTGAAAATTATTCTGATCAGTTAAAAGGAACATAATTAGATTACCACATTAGATTTTTTTTGAATGATTTGAAGGTATTGCACAACTAAAGGTGACGTGAAAGGTGATTAGTACAAAGAAAAGTAAATACTAAAAATGATTCAAGAAATAATGAGGATATGGAACGTAATTCATTTGAGTTTATGTTTGCCTAAAGTTCGGCCCATTTCTAAAATGAAATGAAGGAACATTACTTTTATAGGTTCCTCTAGTTTGTCAGAAGAGAGTAAAGGGAACACTTTGAGTGATTCCGGTCTACTTCTCCATAAGAAACGAAGAGGACATAGCGATCCTAGTCCGTTTCTGATGAAGGAACGTAGGGAGATTGTGGAAATTCGGTCCATTTCTCAAGTGAAATGAAGGAATAGCACACATCGTCCAGTCCGCTCCTGGTTGATCAGTAGAGAGTAAAGGGAACATTGATTCCGGTCTATATCTCCGTATGAAACGAAGGGGATTTAAAAGTCTCAGTCCGTTTCTGTAAAAGGAACGAAGGGAGATCGTTGAAATTCGGCCCGATTCAAGAAAAATCGAAGGAATAAAACGAATCATCCAGTCCGTTTCTTGAAAAATGCATTTGAAGAAAAAAAATCAAATTGCATTCTCGTAGTTAAAATTCCATTCCCAAATCGTACGGAAAAATTACTTGTATATTGTATATGGACAGTAAAGGAATATGTAAAGAAAACTCAAGGTTTCAGTTTGAAACAAAGAAGACCAAATGTAGGAGATTCATCTCAGTCCATCTGGAAATCCGGTCTACTATGAGATGCAGGAGGTGAAACCTCAGTCCATCTATGGTAAAGGGATGTGCAAATGAAACTCAAGATATCAGTTAAAAATGATAAACAAAAAAGACCAGATGTTGGAGTTTTATCTCAGTCCATTTGGTAATCCAAAACACTAGATGAAGAAAATTGTAACAACTTTGCTTCACCTTCTTGGGATGTACAAAATATTAATAGAAGATCTAAATTCAAACTATTTTATTTTTATTTTATCAAGGAATTGCATTATTATCAAGATATTGATGTTGGTCAGGGCAACCAGAGGTGCATGCATAAGGTAAGACTTTCTATTTGTGGAAAGAGGGAAGAGAATGGCTGTTCTAAAGAGCTAAGTATGCATATAGTTTTATATTAATTATTTAATAATTTGAGATATATTCCCCGCCATATTCAGATATACGTGATGACATAGACGATGGATGACGCTGTTGATGGATGGCCGACAAAAATACTTTTGGTGCTGTATTCGTCAGTATTGGAGTCAAGAAATGCCTGGTCAATTGAGTGATGATTTTGAAATATATGTATAATAGCAAGAGGAAATCTTGAGACATGATAGGAGTCAGGGTATCATTTTCCTTACTATGGTTTGTTGATCTTTGCATTTTTAAACTATTGGAAAAAAGGAGAGATGTAGTGTAGCAGAATATCATTACATATAGGAGGCTGTGCTTAGAGCACTGACAGGAGAATATGAGAATAAAGTCATTATTGTTTTAGTAACCCGAACAGTAAACTGTGTTTCCTACAAGCTTCACGGAGCCCAGCAGATTATGCAATGCTCTGCCACATTACTTAGTATAACAGATATGGCTACTGTTACGAGTGTAGACCTGATGTTCTGAACTACAAGGTTGCTTGGCTGACCTGAAATATCCCTATAGTGTCTATAAATGATATTGTAGATTTCAAGAGCTTCACGGATCCCAGTAGATTATGCAATGCTATTGTTTATGGCAAAAACACATAAAATTATTCTTGTAGATTTGAAGGACTTTTCTACAGTACAGTTTGGAACACCTAGAACATCCCAGAATATAAAACACCTTTTGATATTCTTGACGAAAGTTAAATGAACACATATGAATGTAACCCATATCCAAATTCAGGTGGTATGTCAATTATTTCGTTTCTCCAAACTTTATGGTGTTCAGGGTGTTCTAGGTTGTCAGTTAAGTCTCAAAAGCAAATATTCCCATTTTTCCTTAGTAAAGGACTCAATTTGCAACTACTTTTCCGAAGACAGTATTCTGTTTTATTGAATGTGAGAATTTATACAACCGTTTCTATGTTGGGGTCATATATGACCCCTCCGGCTCCAGAGGGTTTAAATACGTTGTCTACTCACAATAGGACCATATATTTATGAGTTGCCAAGTCATAAATGGTCTCCAAGAATTCCTTTGAGTGCAGATCATCTTATCTAAAAGTATCACAGCTTCATGCAACCATGTTTTGCCATTTGGTGAGTTCAATGCATTACATTGGCTGTTTTCTTGAGTATATGTTATCAAATCTACCTGCGTAATTAGTGATCGTACGCAGAACCTGAATATTAGTCTTTGGTTCATGTCTAGGTATCTTTTGAAACTCCCCTGAAACAAACTTGATACCTCTCTGAAATCTCTGAAGCTCCTAAAAAAACTTCTTTAAAGTATCTGCAAGCCTCTTTTAACCTAACTGAAACTCCCCTAAAATTACAAGAAACAGCCCTAACACGCCTTGGAGCCACCCTGAAACCCTAGGAAATTCATTTTAAAACTGCTACTGATTACCCTCGCAACTCCCTGAAACCCCTTAAATCTCTCTTAACACCCTATGAAACCACCTAATGGCTACTGAAACCTCCTTAAATTTCTTATTAAAGTCCCTAAAGAAACTTCTGAAACCCCCGTGAAACCCCCTTGACCTTCGTTAAGCCTGTCTATGCCCCCTCAATTATTTGTAGTCTTCACTTAAACTCTCCTTGATCTTCCTCCTTGAACCTCCCCGAAATTCTTCTGCTACACCCGATTTCTGCATCTGCAACACTACTTTCATCACAACATATAGTAAATAAATTCCCAATCTTTTCCAGGTATCTGCCTACGTATCAATGGATTCGCCAGCAGCTTCTGGGATGCCAAAGTCAAAATCGATTCCGGCAACAAGGTTCGCAAAACGGCTTTCAAAGGCCGAGAGAACTACTTCAGCACCATAAACTACTTCGTGGGATCGGACGTCGGCAATCCGCTGGAAGTACCGGCCGGTACCTACACGTATCCGTTCTCCTGTCAAATTCCACCGCATGCTCCGGCATCCATGGAAAGTAGTTATGGTCACATCAGATACCTGGTAAAGCTGTCTTTCGAGCGACCATGGAAGAACGACATCGTCTACCAGCAGGACATCGTCGTCCGTGGCAATTCGGATTTGAATCTTAACGCAGCAGAACTCTCCAAACCTACCAAAGCGGAAGCGATGACCTCGTTCTATTTCGGACTGACAGAACCGCTGATTGTTACGGCCACAACTCCACGGTCCGGATATGTCCCTGGAGACGTCATAGAGCTCACCATGCATGTCAACAACCAGAGCAGCGTAGATGTTAAATCTATCGCCGTTAAACTCCAGCGAGTCGACACCTTCACTAGTCAGGTACCACGGGTTGAACAACGTCAAGAGTTCACAGTGCTGGAGGAACGAATCACCGGAAAGATAGCCAAAAGGCAGGATGCCAAGATCGAGGAGAACATCCTGATTGGACCAGGAATTCCTTCCGACGATGTCCACTGTCGGGTGATCCAGGTTAAATACGAATTGGACATCGTGGTACAACCGATCCGATCGCGCAAGAAGCTTTCGCTGAAGCTGCCAATTGTTCTCGGCACAACCGCCATCACCAACAATGGCCACCTGCCCAACCGAGCCCTGGAGAAGCAACAGGAAGCGTTGCTGGGATATGCTCCGTCGGCACCGACGGCCTCCGAAGTCGATGACAACCAGGGTGCACCTCCGTCGTACATAGATCTTCAAGCGGCGCTGGCCAGTACGTCATGTTCGTACTCTGTGGCGTCGGATATTACTGCGGATGAGGCCATTTCGGAAGCTGACGGCGCGAACCGGACGGGACCGTACGAACCGCGAGAGTTTTAGCTAGGGATAGTTATAGTACGTCGTCAGCTCGTACCTGTTGGTCAACGATAGTTTCTAAGATCAATACTGTAAATGGATTTAGCTGTATCTATATATAACTGAAATGCTCGTAGTTTTATGTTATTGTTAAAAACGTTATTGGTTTTTGAAAAGTAATGAAATAAACGTGAATGAAAGATTTGTTTTGTCCTCGTTAAAAAATGTGTAAAACATTCAGAGCTAGACAAGTAAAAACTTCAATGCATCAATGCCCGGTAGATGCGAGGGTACATCAAACGTACCCATACTTTTAGAATTTCTAATAACGTAATGAAAACAGTTGATTAATGCCAATTGACCGTATCTAGCTAGCTACGAACTAATAATGATACCATCAGCTGTGTGACAGTTCAAATTTTCTTCAAACGAGTAAAACTACCTATGAATGCTGGCAAGCAAAACTCAAACTCTACCATCAAAGTGTGAACTTAGAAAATGCAACTGATTCAGGTAGCAAGTCTGCTTCCGATTTTTACTGTTTCTCTGAATAATTGCAACAAATGATTGTTTCAACGCCCAAATTTTAAACTATGGCTGACATAATCCATGTTTTTCCTTTCCTCGACACTTCTTTTATACTTCTAGTTTTTAACTTATCGTAATAATCGATTTTTAAGCACTCTTCGTACGATTTGTGCTGAAAAATCATTTTTTGCAATTCTTTGCATGAATAACTATTTCCAAATTAGGATGAAAGTGTAAAATTATGCATAGAACACCTATTTTAAAGTAGACGGGTGTAGTACTTGAATTAGATGCAAATGAATATTGATAAAAACAATCAGAACTGAGCCAGATTGGAATAAAAATATTATAATTTTAAAAGTCAAGGCCGTTTCTATTGAAAAGGCCACCGTCATCATATGAAGACTATGTCAAGTAACGTACCTATACCATTTTCGCCACTACGGATGAATGGAACCGGTGTAAATAAAAAAAAAACATCTTCAATTCTACTGAGTCACTGTCGATCACATCTCTCTCTGGAACAATCAAGGAAGAATGGGACAGTTAAAAATTTGCTACATTGATAGGTGGCATTTACCAAATAGAATCTCTTATCTACGGGGCGGCACTCGTTGGCCATACGATAACGATTGGTCGGTGAGTACCTGTCGTGTCGAAGAGGCAATCATACTCACAGTTCACAGTTTTGAACTGTGAGACCTAGCGCCAGTCTCGTGTCATTTTTCAATGGAAACGCTTGCCCAAGTGCCGGATATCGATTTTAGCCATGGTGGAAAACTGCATCAGCTACGTTCCTACGACCGAGGAATACTTTTCCGGTAGTTTTTTTCTGTTTTGAACACAAATTTTCGAAACATTTATAACGACACATTCGAAATTGTAGAATACTCAACGGTATTGATTGTGCTGCTGGTGGTCTCCACGGGCCTTTGGGCGCTGGTTTGCGGTTTATATTACCAAATAGTCAGGATCATCTTCGATAGATATGCCCGGCTGTGTCAATTCGAGTTAATCATCGCCAATGGAATTTACGCGGTAAGTACACAGACTTCACACAATGGAGAGTCGCGAAATCCAAACATACACTGCCTCGAGTGATGGAGTGATCACTTTGACAATTGAAATACTGGCAAGCAAAAAAAATGAAATTTTATGCGTTTATATGTATGTACATTATGGTTTAGGGACAAAACATCGAAAGACAAAACGTCGAATGTCAAAACGTAGAAAGGGACAAAACGTCGAAAGGACAGAACGTCGAAAACGAGTAGTTAAGGCAAATAGTGAGTTCCTTATTCTTTTAAAGAGAACTCATTCGTTTACTTTTCGACATTTCGTCTTTTCGACGTTTTGTCCCTTCAACGTTTTGGCATTCGACGTTTTGTCTATCGACGTTTTGTTACTCATTTTATCGACCTTTTGACGTTCGACGTTTTGGCATTCAACGTTTTGTACAAAGTACATGATCGACAAAAATAATAATTCAATTTAAGTTTTTGTATTGTAAAAGACGCGGACACTGTCTTCAGTCAGAGGCTGTACTGAATGAATGAAACTTAACACTAGACAAGGAAATTCAAATGAATTTCCTTACTTGCCCTACTGTTCATTGCCTACTCGTATTGAAAGGTAACATATAATTAGTGAACGGATTAATATTATCTTAAATAAAAAGTACATATATTTCGCATACGATGGTGCTATAATACAATTGATTTGGAATGACAATAGAGCGATTCCACGAACAAGTGGGAAATTTTTCCAGTTTTCATTTTTTGCATTTTTTTATTTGCATAAAACCTTGCATACAAGTTTTGGGGAAGAAAAAAGCCGTTCTGCATACTTGGTTCGCCATTTTGAATCTAGCCTTACTTATGAGAAGAGCCTATGAAAAATGCACATGATATCTTCAAAAAATTGTATCTCGAAAACGGTTTGTCCGATCGGTTTGGTGTCTTCGGCGAAGTTTTAGACAATTGTTGATGCTATATGGAGAAAATATGCACGGTAAAAAAATGTTTGGTTTTTGTGTTTTGAACTAAAATATAGATTTTCGCTTAAAAGTTACATGTCCATATTTTTTTAATTATCCTTATGTTATAGCTGACTGAAAATGCTATCTAGTGCACAGTGGGTTTTTCTGAAGAAAAAAAGGTTACAATGCAAAAAAAAAATAAAAAAATACGATTTTCAAAAAAGGTATTAAGAAAAGTAAAAAAAAATTGTCGCCCTAATTTTATGAAAGTACATCAAATTTGCAAGCAAAAAGTACTTCGGTAACATTTTTCTAAGATGCACCGTTTAGAAGATAATAATGATTTAATATTGATTTTTTTTAACTTAATAAGTTTTGGCCCTTTTCGAATGTACTCCGTGTTTCGCCAGTTTCAAAAGTATTTTTTTCGGAAAGATTGGAAAATTTTGAGTTAAAATGACACTGACAGCTTAAAGATTTGAGTGAAATTCCCTGCCTTAAAAGTATTTTGAAAAACAAGTTACAAAATCCCACTATCAGGAACAATGATTTCTTCCAGTGATTTTTGGTGTATTGTGTTGAAAATGTGCATTCAACTCTTGCATATCGCCTAACAGTTTAATCCATTTAAACTGGATGTGTTTATACTGTGCATATTTTCTCTCTATTGCCGAACATCGCCACAGACATCAAACCGATGCGACAACCCGATTTCGAGATATACCTTTTTGAGAACTGCAAATGCAAGCTCCTCAATTAGCAAGATTCAAGAGAGCGAATTAAGCTAATTTTTCAGGGATGGTGATTGTGCGCAATAAAACATAACATTATATGTTGGATATCATCAGTTTATTTTTATTCCTGTATTTTTATCAAATTATTGTTTACACAACTTTCAGAACAATATCGAATATTTTGGCATCATTGTCAGGACAGTTTGAATAAAGCTTTGCCTTTATTGTATTTTTTAATAGAGGAAGAAACGAGTGGAATTTTTGAGTTCCTTGAATTGTTTTTGCATTATTATATTGATTATTTAGCTGCAAAGACATATTTTCGTATTCTTCTGTAGTAGAATAACAAAATGACAACTTTGTAAGTTCTTCTTCTTTTCGTTTGTTTGCCCAATGAAACAACTCTCTTGCAGTCTTTATCGGGTATTCGCGTTCTTTGGCCAAACTTGCTCTGGTAGCCATGCGTTTTATCGCACCTCCAATAGCATCGCATGGACCTTTTCCGTGCGATGTTGCGAGGAAATGCCATTTAGTGTCAATACCATACTTTGACTTAAATTTACAAAGGCTAGAAAAGTTTTTTCGGTTTTTATACTGCGAAGCAGCACCATCTGACATAAAATATTCGTGAAGTCTTCATTTGATTGAATTGTGCTTAACGTTGACGCTGATGGTATAGTGACCAAATTTTCATAGCTTTGCGAATCAGGTACATCAGGTATGGTCTGAACAGTTGGCATCCTTGAGCCGCCGGCTACGCTTTGTTCTTCGTTTTGGGTGAGGTGAGCTCTTGAATCAATATGTAGACGGCAAGACGAACAAATACGAAAATCCTTGGAGTTCAGTGTGGATACCTTGGAAAATCCAATTGATTTTAGTTTTTGGATGATACCATCCGTGAGATATCGCAGCTCTTTCGAACACTGAATGTCTTTGAATGGGCGAATAGAGTAAAGTGGGGCAAAAGTTCGAGTGGGGCAAGAGTTTCTTTTGAAGTTTTTGAGCTCAATTCAAACTATATCTTTCGGGTGTCAAGGTTGTTCGAAGCCTTTTTGAAAAAGAGTCCTTCACTCCGAAAATTATGAAAATTGATCAATATTTCGAAAAGTTATGACAAAATGTTGGTTTTTGATCAAAAAATTGTAATATACGATGGTCCTTTCAACGCATGGAATGGAATTGTAATGAAATCGAATTCGATATTTTATTTTGGGGCTTAACTAGGTATATTTTGAAGATGCTTTAGCATGTATAACTTTTTACAAAAAATATTTGGAAATCATATTTTACACATACTGGGGCAAAAGTTCGAATTGTAGGGCAAAAGTTCGAGTCATGTGGCAACTTTAGGTAAAAACCTAAAGTTCTACAAAATGTCCATATTATCTCTAAAAATGATGGAATTAGTGAGAAAATTCGATCGAAGTTGAAAAAAAAAATGTTGTTTTATCTGAATTTGGCGGAAACCTACTGATTTTTGGTGAAGTAGATTTAACCCTGATTTGGGTAAAATACAGATCGAACTTTGAAGTGTATTCCAGTTTCAACATCAAATATTAATTGGTTTTAGGTATTTCAATTACCAAAGTGTCGAAATAGTGTGCTACGGTTAGCAAAATACCACAAACACTAGATTCGAACTTTTGCCCCAGTGGTGGGGCAAGAGTTCGAATTAGACACACACATACACAAAGTGTTGTAACTCAAAATTGAAAAGACATTTGGCGTAACTTTGTTCAGCATAATTTTAGCTCATCGATGCACACGATCACCACACGGTATCTATTTATATTTATCTGCTTGGATTTCTTGAAAAAAAAATAATTTTCAACTAGGGTCGAACTTTTGCCCCACCTTACTCTACATCTTATTTTACTCATTTTGTAATCTGTAACATAGAAAATATTTTTCAATTGTTAGTTTTGTACGAAAATATCACAAAACATATAATTAAAATGTGTATTTAAAACTTACCTTTGCGCCAAAACGTGTTACACTTTCCTTTACAACTATTATGTTATCAAACAACACTGGATCTAGTTAAAAAACACTGGATTATGAGCTGAAATTACTATGAAATCACTATGCTTCTAGCAACCTTTCTGCATTTACTGTTTGGGTTTCCCTAGTAGATACTGGATGAATTCAGAACCGAGTCAGACATTATTATACAGCTCACGGGTAGAAATCATAGAATGCTGGGTAAAGACTGTTGGAAGATAGGTAGAGTTGAACGCTCAGGTATCGTCGAACCTTCAGGTATGAGTTTGGAGAGTTGGAGCGAGGTAGATTTGCTGACGTAGGTATATTGTTATTGAAGAAGATTGTAAATTGTATATCCTGGAATGAATAAAGAGTGCGGCGGTTGTTGACTGAGGTATCAGTCGGCAGCCGTCTAGTTTGATGGAAGGTGACTTCTGCGTTCTTTTTATTTATTATTAAGAAACGGTCATCGACGGAGCTAGCCTCGTTATGGCCAGCGTGGCCATGGTGGACTAGTTCCAACAAAGACCGTGTTTACAATCACCAACTGTACGTAGTACAGCTAACTGGTATCTAGTTACCTGTATCTAATACTTGTTAGCACGTTTTCAGCACAACGCACCAAAAATCACTTGAAGAAATCATTGTTCCTGATAGTGGGATTTTGTAACTTGTTTTTCAAAATACTTTTAAGGCAGAGAATTTCACTCAAATCTTTAACTCAAAATTTACCAATCTTTCCGAAAAAAATACTTTTGAAACTGGCGAAACACGGAGTACATTCGAAAAGGGCCAAAACTTATTAAGTTTAAAAAAAAATCAATATTAAATCATTATTATCTTCTAAACGGTGCATCTTAGAAAAATGTTACCGAAGTACTTTTTGCTTGCAAATTTGATGTACTTTCATAAAGTTAGGGCGACAAACTTTTTTGACTTTTCCTAATAGCTTTTTTGAATATCGTATTTTTTTTATTTTTTATTTTTTCGTGGTAACCTATTTTTCTCCAGAACAACCCACTGTGCACTAGATAGCATTTTCAGTCAGCTATAACATAAGGATAATTAAAAAATTATTGACATGTAACTTTTAAGGGAAAATCTATATTTTAGTTCAAAACACAAAAACCAAACATTTTTCTACCGTGCATATTTTCTCCATATAGCACCAACAATTGTCTAAAACTTCACCGAAGACATCAAACCGATCGGACAAAACGTTTTCGAGATACAATTTTTGGAAGATTGTGAATTTTTCATAGGCCCTTCTCATAAGTAACGCTAGATTCAAAATGGCGAACCAAGTATGCAAAACGGCTTTTTTCTCCCCCAAAGACTTGTATGCAAGGTTTCATTCAAATAAAAAAATATGAAAATTACTCGTTGCTGGAATGATATGGAACCGCTCAATATCTTTGCCCAATGAAATGTTCTTATTCCCTGCAAATATGTTTATCTGGCCAATCAGTGAAGATCAGTGATCATTCATCTGGCCAACCAGTAATTCTTTCTGGGCTTCCATCAGGCTTCATTCAAGGTTTTCTCGAGGATTATCTCAGGGATTCTTCCAAGGATTTTCACATTGATTATTGCCATGTTTCATTCAGGATTCCATCATTGATTTTTTTTTTGACATTTCTTCCGAGACTTCGTGGGAGTTTTCTCGGAATTCCTGTAGGGATTATTCCCTGGATTGTTTCCAATATTTCTCTCAGGAATACATCCGGGATTCTTTCAAGAATACTTCCCGAGATTTTTAAGATAGTCTTCCAGAATTCCTTCAGTGATTTTTTCTTAAATCCCTTCAGTTATTATTCTCAGGACTCTTCCATTTATTCTTCTCGGATTCCTTCAGATACTTGGCCGGTGGCAGTGGCATAACCGGCGTCACACCGGTGGCAACTTTCGGCGGCGGCGACACTGGCGTGAATCGGCATGACCGAAATTTGTCAACATTGACGAAGCAAAGTAGGACGCTTTAGAATTTATAGTCTGAGCCTTTTAATGATGACAAAAAACAGTACGTTTGAATACCCAGTTTTTATTCCTGTTCGGTTCCGTCACTGTAACCAGTTATTATACCTATTGTGACATTACCCGTAGCGCATGTTGCATTATTCCATTGTCATTGAAGAGCAATAAAGGTATCGATTTTGATACAGTTTTTTTGGAGCCTTCAGAAGCTATCAATTTAATAATAAGGTCGCACTATTTAGACTTAGGAATGACCGAAGGAATTCCAGGAGGAACCTTGAAGGAACTGCGTGAGGAATCCTTGGAGAAACTCATGGAGAAATCTCTGAAAGAATCTCTGAAAGAACTCGTGGAGGAATCCCTGAAGGTACGCCTGGACTAATCACTGTACGAACTGCTGTACGAAACCATAAAGAAACTTCTGCAGAAACCCCGGGTGGTTCGAAGTGGTATTGAAAGATCCCTGCTGAAACTTCTGTAGAAATCCCTGATTGCAATTTTAGAGGAATTCCAGGAAGAATCCCCGATGGCATTCCAGGAACAATCCCCAAAGGAATTCCAAGAGGTATCCCCGAAGCAGCTCCAGGAAGAATCCTTGAAGGTAATAAAGAAGGAACACCCGAAAGAATTCCAGCAGTAATCCCAAAAGAATTTCCAGTGGATTTTTAAGAGGAATCATCGAAGGATATTAAGTAGGAATCCTGAAAAGGAATTTAGGAAGAATCCTCGAAGGGATTCCAAAGCAAAACCATCCCAGTCGTATCCCAACCAAGAAATTCCAGGAAGAGTATCCGAAAGAATTCCAGGAGGAATCCCCAAAAGAACTCCAGGTCAAATCCCCAAAGAAATCCCGAAGGAATTCCAGGAGGAAACCTGGAAGGAATTCCAGGAGGAATACCCGAAGGTAGTCTAGAAGGAATCCTTCAAAGATTTCCTGGGGGGAATTTTCCAGGAAGGGGGAAAGGATTTCCAGGAGGAATCCCGAATAATTTTCTGTAGGTGTCCTCGAAAGAATTGCTGGACGAGTTCCAGAAGGAAATCCTGGAGGATTTCCTGAAAGAAATCCAGGAGGAATTCTTCCATGAGAGATCCTTCGAAGAAATCCTGGAGCAACACCAGATTACAGTACTAAGGAATTCCAGCGGGATTTTCCATGCAATTTGAAATGCAATTCGCAGCGGATTTTTAGGAAGAATCATCAAGGATATCAAGGAGGAACCCTGGAAGAAATTCCAGAAAGAATCTTCGAAGGAATTCCAGAAGAAATCCCCGAAGGATTTCCAGGAGAAATCCTAGAAAGATTTACATGGGGAAACTGTCCAGGGGGAAATTCTGGAGGAGTTCTTGTAGGAACTCCATGAGAGATCCTTCAACGAAATCCTGGAGAAATGCTAAATTATAATCCTATGGAAATTCTTGAAAGAACTTTTAGAAGGAACCCTTGAAGGGACTTCTACATACATATCTGACGTACAGGAATGATGATGATGATGATTGTGTACCCACCATCAGCGCAAGTATTACCTATGGCTGCAGAGTCATACCAGAAGGGAATGATCTACCTGATGGTTTGTTGTAGCA
>NC_085138.1:83457237-83605181 GCF_035046485.1 Aedes albopictus | reverse complement strand
ACCATTAGAGAGAACTTCTCATGAAAGTTTCGTTTTAGGAAAAATCGAGCTCCACCCAAGTCGAAGCTGTCGGCTTCGGCGCGGAAAGAGTTGTACGAAAAGTATCGTTCATCGGGCGAGAAGCGGGACTCCAGAAAGGAAGCTGAATCCGACAGCAGCGGAGACGAGCATTTGGTCAACGCGGATCAGTTGGATCTGGATTCGGATTTCTTTAGCCAGGTTGCTGTGGAACAAACTTCCGCAACAGCTGCGCCCCAATTTGATTGCAATGCCGGGGTGCGGTTGTCGGATTCCTCTGAGGAAGATGATACCGATGAAGAGAATCAGGAGGACAAAATTAAGCGGCAATCCAACAAAGATCTTATAGCAAAAATTAACAAAACTTCGCAAAGCTTTGTTAGCAACTTCGAAGGACTTGAACGGTTTAACAAGAACATCGAACAGGCCAAGAAACAGTTGAAATCATACGAGACGAAGGAATCTAAAAACGATGGGAGTGTGGACATAGGTGACCTGTTGGCAAAGGGAGAACAAAACGAGGAAAATGCAGGCAAACAGTCAGCGAAGACTTCCTCAAAGGTCAAGAGAAAGAAGGATGATTCGGAATCCGATTGGGAGGAGGTGGAAGAAAAAGAAGAACCTGGACCACAGCAGGATGTTCAGATAACGCTGGATGTTGGTCCGGTCGCCGCTCAAAAGAAGAAGCGATGCAACGAATTCGACCTGGAGGCATGTATCAAGCGAGTGGTTAATCGGGAAAAGCGCGAAAATCAAATGGTCCTCCACAAGGTTAACATTGTGATGGCGATTGCCCATGGAAATTATGTTAACAGCATTCTAAATAGCTCAAAGCTTCTCGAACTTGCTCTAACCTTGCTACCCTCGCAAAAGTGCTACCCCAAAGATCGAACCAACCTGCAGTACTTCGAGCAAATCACGAAATTCTTCAAGGAAATCATGGATCTTAAAGAGCGACGAATGTTTTGCCGTTTCAAGAAGTTGCCCACCCTGGAGGCTTCCCTGAGGCTGCAGATGCTTACCAAAGCGGCCATCTGCAAACGAGACTATATTTTAATATTTATCATATTGTTACGTGCGATCGGCGTTCAGTGTCGGATGGTTATGTCGTTGGTGGTTGCTCCGAAGAAGTTACCCCAAAGTGAACTGCTGCAGCAAACCAAGACGAAAGCGAAACCCGAAACGGAAGATGAGCCAAAGGCTACCACGTCCAGTATTAGGAAGGAGGGCGGTAAAACCGAACTATCCAAAGGTGATCACAGCTACGGAGGAGATGAGGGAAAGAAAAAAGGCAAATCTAGGGGAAAAACTACCAGGGGTTTGGAGAAGATACCTCAACTGGATGGAAATGACGATTCGACCGGCGTACCGAGAAAGAAGCCTAAAACGGATTCTTCGCGGAAGAAGATGAACATCGAAAAGATTCAGCAATCTGGTACTGATACAAAGGTAAGTGTATGATCAATTAATTAATCAGAGTTGTTTCAACTAATGCGAATTACGAGATTTATCAAAAGAATTTGCCCTCGCTCGGGTTTCGTGTGGAGTTGGGTATTGTTGTTAAAAGTCCCATTAGACATGACAAATATTTGGCCAAACAAGCCCAACAAATGACCAACACTACGTGAATCATAGCAACCTTGGATGAATGTTAGGCTTCAATGACAAATATTTGTCATAATGACAAACAGTCTAACGGCACCTTAAGTCATGTAATTTTTGTTTAGTCCTAGTGTATTGATTTTATTCTGACTTGATATGGATTCTGTGGTAGATTGGTGTATAACTGAGTATGTCATGACGTTGGTGAAAATCATTATCATTTCTAGCGTAACATTTGAAAAGGGCCTATCTGCAAAATGTAAACAAACCCGATTTTTCACTATTCCTATCAATATCTACCTAAGCTATCCCATAACACCTTAATCAATGAGAAAAGAGCTATTTTACCCGTATTTTAAATAAATTTTAAAAGGGCCTATCTGAAATTGAATAATCTTTTAGGGCCTAACTGCATTCAAAAGGGCCTAACTGAAAATTACCTTTCAAATCAGATAGGCCCTTTTGTAAATTTTGATTATTTTTCATATTTTCCAATAATTTTTAGTAGTTCTTTAACTTTCCTTGAATTATAGATGAAAATAAATCCAAAACATTTCAAATTAGCTAAAATTAAGAAAAAATAAAAGGGCCTAACTGAAAATTTTCCTTCAAATCAGATAGGCCCTTTTGTAAATTTGGGTTATTTTTCATGTTTTCCAATAATTTTGAGTATCTCTTCAACTTTCCTTTAATTATCGATAATAATAATCCAGAATAATTAAAATTAGTTAAAAATAAGAAAAAAATAAAAGGGCCTAACTGAAATTGCCGACGATAAAAGGGCCTAACTGAAAGGGCCTAACTGATTTTTGGATTGTAAAAGGGCCTATCTGCCGTTCATGTTAAAAATACATTATTTATGGAATTTTTGCTATAGTATGATGCAAATAATGCACAGAACCATGAAGTAGATTCCCATATGTATCAATAGATGGAATAAAACACCTAAAAAAGTCTTTCGTTTTTAAATAGGATTAACTAATCTGGGAGGTAATCTTCTCATGCGATAATCTCAATGTTTACGTTTTGCAGATAGGCCCTGTTCACGCCAAACGTGAACTATGTTCCCAACATAATAGTTTGACCACTGTCAATTATCAGTCGCCTCACTGTGCAGAACGGACGTCCACTGCATGCTATTATCTACTGCCCAGTAGCGATTTCTGCGATCAGCCAGCTGATTGCAGGCAGTCAGCTGAAACAATAATCGCTTGCTTTCAACCGATTCCACACTCTTTTACAGCAAATGCAAGGGAGATGGCATTGTAGAGAACAAACTACATCTAGCCTGCCGTATCCAGTACAGATATACGGGATAGAGTAGTGCTCTTCCGTACATGCCCCCCCCCCCTTTCGCATCTTCTACACAAACTACTAGCTGTGAGCCCATCAGTTCTATAGTTGATAGCCGAAACGAATAGGTCGTCAAGCGCATTCGCACAGCGCCCCGCGCGCGCCCGCGCACTTTCTCGGTTCATCTACCGACCGGTAATAGGTGCAAATTTAGAATAGTTGTGTTTTGTGTATATATTGTATATAGTCGATTATGAAATAAAGGACATTTTTTGTGAACTGTGCAAAAGACTACAGTGAGAAGGCGTCGGTCTTTTACTAGACCACTATTCACTTCGATCGCAACCCCTACATCGCAACATCTGCAGGCCCGAGTTACGGTCAGGCCTATTCTCGGCGTCAACATTGGTCCTTCGAGCCGGATCGACGCTCGGGCCTGGTATTCCTCGCTTCTGGAGGACTACAGAAGCCTACCGATACCGTCTGCAATCGACAAAGCGCACACCTCGCGAACGCCATCACTCGCCCGTCTGTGGGCACACATCAATGGAGTCTGCCTCCCCACGTTGTGAAACCACCAACTGCCGATCGAGAAACCCACTGCACAGTGGTCGCAAAGGGTGTGTGTGTTTCTGATCGCGAGCCAGAGTTCCTGCTGTGGACAACACATGTGAAAGTATCTTCCATATACCATCACCACCTGCATCCGTCAAGTCAATATGCGGTACAACGAAAGCTAACTGGTTCAGCATCCATGACGTCATCAGCCAAATCAATCACCGACCCAAGCACCCATCGTCGTCTTCATCAGTCACCATCAATGCGGTATCAACTAGACCGAGAGGCTTGCTCTCGACGGCACTATGGGAAAATAGCCTGCATCATCTTCGCCAAAATTATCACTACCGATCAAAAAGTGAAAGTGTAATTACTACATCCACCAGACATAACACCGGAATCATCAACTCTCCCACTTCACGTACGACTCTTCGTTGGATCCTTCCCGCAACGCACTCCTTGTGGTTGGGCTGGGTGTTTCACTTGCGTGCTGTTTCCATACAATAGCACCACTGGAGAGATCGTTTCATCATCACACACACAATTGGCCAGCCTTCCGTTTTTTGGATTCTGTTCCTCGACCCCACCGTGTGGTCGGACCGGAGGGATCCTTATTGCGTGCAGACTGCCAAGGAATGCACCACAAGGCTGACCAAACACGAAGCAACAGAACACCAAACACACTCCACTTCACTGGATTACACTTTTACCAGCCATCGAGCGCCAACATCAAGCTGCCATTCTTCCGTGTTGGAGTCCTGTTCCTCGACACACCAATGGTGGTCGGACCGGAGGGATTCATCTATGCGAGCAAACCAGCAGGAAATGCTCCACAAGTTTGGCAGTACGAATGAACCGTTTAGCCCCAGCGTAACCATCTCCATCTTTACCAATTGTCCCCGTATCAAAATATCATCAGTTCCCAACCGCCAGTCGAGAGGACTCCTGGCCCAAGCTCGGGGGAATCGAGCACGTTCCAGGAGCACCTGTAAAGAGGAACAAGGCTCTCCGTGTGGGTCCTAGGACCCCACGGATGGGACTTGACCACAGGCAAGTACCCTTTTGTTCCTTTCCTTTTCCAGTCATTTAGCCGTTGATCCATTTTAGCGTCGTACAGCTTCCTGTATCATCGAACAATCAACTTCCAACCTGCACATCTGCTGTTCATCGATCTAATCACAAGAACCACTGCCGTTGAAGAATGAAGAAGAAACCGCCGTTGAAGAATGAAGAAGAAACCGTTAGATCGATCCTTCTGTGTCATTCATCAAACAACTGCGACCTCAGTGCCACCACTCCGGATGAATTCCGGACCGTTTGTCTTTGCGTGACCACTCGTCGTCTGTTTGTTATTTTCTACCATCGCCATCTGGATCATGTTCTCCAAGCACGACGTCTTCATTCGGATCCTTCATCGGTGACATTATCTTGAATCCGCTCCCAACAACACCACGAATAATATTTGAATCCCAACGGAATTCAAGGCGGGGAGTATGTTCACGCCAAACGTGAACTATGTTCCCAACATAATAGTTTGACCACTGTCAATTATCAGTCGCCTCACTGTGCAGAACGGACGTCCACTGCATGCTATTATCTACTGCCCAGTAGCGATTTCTGCGATCAGCCAGCTGATTGCAGGCAGTCAGCTGAAACAATAATCGCTTGCTTTCAACCGATTCCACACTCTTTTACAGCAAATGCAAGGGAGATGGCATTGTAGAGAACAAACTACATCTAGCCTGCCGTATCCAGTACAGATATACGGGATAGAGTAGTGCTCTTCCGTACATGCCCCCCCCCCTTTCGCATCTTCTACACAAACTACTAGCTGTGAGCCCATCAGTTCTATAGTTGATAGCCGAAACGAATAGGTCGTCAAGCGCATTCGCACAGCGCCCCGCGCGCGCCCGCGCACTTTCTCGGTTCATCTACCGACCGGTAATAGGTGCAAATTTAGAATAGTTGTGTTTTGTGTATATATTGTATATAGTCGATTATGAAATAAAGGACATTTTTTGTGAACTGTGCAAAAGACTACAGTGAGAAGGCGTCGGTCTTTTACTAGACCACTATTCACTTCGATCGCAACCCCTACATCGCAACATCTGCAGGCCCGAGTTACGGTCAGGCCTATTCTCGGCGTCAACAGGCCCTTTTCAAATGTTACGCTAGATTTGATCTGTCAAACTGGATAGTATCACATAGTCTATTTTACGAAACGACAACAGTGTTGATATTGATATTAACACTCACGGGCTTGGGCGCAACCTCCTGTCAAATTTTCATTCATGAAATGAGCGATCAGCTGATCCGAAACGTCTCGTAAAATGGCTCATTGGCGACGAGAAGAAGAACCCATAGTAACGCGAGGAAGAAAGAAGAGCTTGAAGGAACTTGGCTCCAGAATTGATTGTGGACGAAGGAAATCTATTACAATTTGGCCAATTTTGAAGCGAGCAAACGCCAAAACCCTTGGAAGGATAACTGCAACGAAAACAGCTGGAATTCGAGGAGAAGGCGTTTGTCACCAAACATAATACAATAATAAAGACTCTACACGGAGAGACGAAACTACCCAAAAGTGAGTTCTTTCCACCCAACTTCGGGGTTGCGTGCGTCAAGCCAATTTTGAGTTGATGGAATCGATGTTTTTGTTGGGTTGTTCCCGCTTGCTTCCATGTGAAAAAAATAGGGAATCGCGCTACTTGGGCGGTGGCTTCTATATTCGTCTGTTTTCCACTATAACTCAGTCAATCTTGAACCAATTGACACAATTCTTGGAATGCGGTGAGATAGGTATAGTATCTACCCGTGTACAAAATTTCAAGTCAATC
Source organism: Aedes albopictus (assembly GCF_035046485.1). Lineage (NCBI taxonomy): Eukaryota > Metazoa > Arthropoda > Insecta > Diptera > Culicidae > Aedes > Aedes albopictus. Next base: position 83,598,873 of record NC_085138.1, on the reverse strand, counting down.
GGTTCAAAATTGACCGAGTTACAGTGGAAAACAGACGAAAATAACAGACGAAGAAAACCACCGCCCAAGTAGCGCGATACCCTACCTAATTTTAAGTTTTTTCCACCCAACCGAAATTTTGACTAGGTTGTATTCACTCAAATTTGAGTACTGTGCTAGAAACTCAGTGTTGGCTTGACGCACGGAACTGCAAAAGTTGGGTTGTTTCTCTCTTCACTCTCTGACAACAATAGAAAGAGCGCATGAAAAGGGAGATGAAAAAGAACTCAAAATTGAGTTTAAAAGTACCTAATTTTGAGTTTTTCAGTTTCTCCGTGTAAGTAAATATAAATTGTCTGAACTTGTGACAGATACCATCTGATCGATTCAGATGACATGAGAGATATCGAAAAATCTCGTCTCGTAAGAGGGAGATGTCTAAGCGGCGCGGCGGATAAAAATCCGGCCGTGGAAAGCAATAATGTCTTGCATCAGAGGATGGAGACGCCAAAGCGGCAGATGAAAATCTGAAATGCAGATGAAAAACTAGTTGATATTTAAATGTTTTTTTTTCTCTCTGGCATTTCTCAAGTTATTCAATTTACCATTTTAAAGCATAGTATATGACCTGCGTAACGGGGAAACAAGTTCGTGATTTTTTTTTCGATCCAGTACAATGAAACCAGATGGACTATACTCCATTGCACGGTGACGTCATCAAGAAATCGCTCTCTTTATCTCCTACGGGAAATTAGAAAACAACAGGACCAACACCTGTCAAATTTGACAGACTGGTCCTGTTGTTTTCAAACTCTCTGAAAGAGCGAAAGAGATAGAATTTCGCCGTGAGGTGGTCTATTGGATTTGGACCTCAAAGATCTCTGTGGACCAAAGAGCTGCCGATTGGCGGTAGCCGCTACTTTTGAACGTTTATCGAAGAGCGGCGTCAAAGATGTGTTTGAGAACTTAAAATACATGGCTCAACGGCAGACTGGAAGAAATTTGAAGATTTTGAGGTCGGACAATGGCTCGAAGTTCGTAAACACGGCGAAAGCGTGCGTGCAAAAAACGGCATTATGGATTACTGCACGAATTTATACTGGCCTGCTTACTCTCACGCGAAATTTGACGTTTGAGCAGTGTCGGCACCAAGGTATTTACATATTCTAAGGTAGTCTTAGATGTCATAACTGGCTGAGCGGCCTCCTCAAATTCCTTTGAAATTTCGCTTCCTCTGCTTTTCTCCACAAACTAAACGTCATGCTCAACCTTACAATATATAAAAACCTTGAGGAGAACGGTGTGTGGCGGAGAAGGATGAACCACAAGCTCGCTGCACTTTACGGCGAACCCAGTATCTAGAAGGTGGCCAAAGCCGGAAGGATACGGTGGGCAGGGCATGTCCAAGAATGCCGGACAACAACCCTGCAAAGCTGGTGTTTGCAACTGATCCGGTTGGCACAAGAAGGTGTGGAGCGCAGAGAGCACGATGGGCGGACCAGGTGGAGCGTGACCTGGCGAGCATTGGGCGCGACCGAGGATGGAGAACGGCAGCCACAAACCGAGTATTGTGGCGTGCTATTGTTGATTACTAGCTGACCCGACGTGGCTAGCCACGTTTTCACAATCCCGAGAATTATGACGATGGCTTAAAAATGTTGGTATGCATTTTTTGCTTATCTACAACTTAATTTAGAAACCATTTTTATTCCTCTTAACTGTTCTGGAATTTCCTTCTTCTTAATCTCTTCGCAATGTAAGGCTCCAAAAACTTCTCCGAATTCTAAACAGAAAGTTTTTAAATATGCTATTATTTGTGAAAAATACCTTCGATTTCATCTCCTGATTCTCACAGAAATGTTCCTAATTTTTAAGAATTAGAAACAGAAGCTTCTAAATATTTTATTATTCATCGAAAATTCACGAACATTTTTAGTATTTCCTGTATCAGAGAATGTTCTAGCATATTCCAAAAACATGCGTATCTTTATCTTCTTCTCGTTCCTCTTCTACAACTTCTTCGCCCAGAAAATTTCTTTTAATTCGAAACAAAAAGTTTATGAATATTTTATTTATTATGGAATGTTTTGAAATACGCCTGACCTTCTTTGGAAATATGTCCTAGAATATATTCTTATCCTTGTTTTCGTTCCGGAATTTTTTTTTCCAATAATGAAGAAAAGCATATTGATTCCTTCAAAGAATATTCTAGGATGTTCCAGAAACTTATTTTTCTTCTTGGTGAAGTTTTTTTTGTATTCCAAGCCGAGAATTTTCATTATGTTTGGGAAACTCTTGAACATTTGTATAAATAGTATTTTCATCTCTCCGGGCCATACGCAATGTTCTAGAACAATGTTTCCCAAACTCTTAGGAGGTATCGCCCCCTTGGAGCTCCAAAAAAACATTTTCGCCCCCTTAGGTGAGATTTAATTTTCCTATAGTAGAAGGCTGAAACTATGCTTAGCTGAAGTCCTTAAAAGCGCTACTGTGGAAAAGCTAGTAGGGTCTTGTACCATTTGGGCAGGTGTACCTATTTTGGGCACTTGCTGTTATAACTAAGTCCATTTCAAACCGATTGATTTGAATTTTTGTATAGAGTTAGGCACGTATAGTATCTAACTCTGTACAAAAATTCAAATCAATCGGTTTGAAATTGACTTAGTTATAGCGGCAAGTGCCCAAATGTTTGGTAGAAGTAGTCAAATCACATTGGTGAAGAATTTGAAAGCAATTACAAAAACATGTTTTGTGTAAAAATGCAACTCAGGAAAATATCGGTGTTTTTTAAATGTTGTTGCTTTTCTCAGTAAGGCTGATGTAAATTTAATTTTGACTTTTTGCCTTCCCTCCCCGTTCAAACAATTTTGGCTGGATTTTGCATTTTGAGGGGGCAGATGAAAATTTTTTTTTTTAAATATTGGTCTTGCAAAAACTTATTTATCAAATACTAGCTGTCCCGGCAGACGTTGTACTGCCATTTTGATTGTGATTGTTTGACATCTGCTGGGGAGTCATTTTGGCACCGCACTCTAGATTGGTTTTATTGTGATCGTTTTGAATTTCTTCCCGCTCATAAAAATTTCAGTAATTTCAGAATTGCTCTTCTTAGAAGTTGATTTTTTTAACTTTTTTTACTTATAAACACAGCCACAATGAATACGAATCAAACCCTGCAAAAGTCATCCCGACCGGTTCAGCCGTTCGTGAGTTTTGTTGCCTCAAAGGGACTTCAAACTCATTTTTATATATATAGATGATGAGTTTTTTTTTTTCAGATTATTGCATCTTTTGCACCGTATTCGACCCCCCGCAAAAATTTTTTGTCCCACCACAATATGTTCCCACCAGTTTTAGCATACATTGGTTCGTTTCGCTGCTAGAATTTTTCAGCGTCGGTTACACTTTTTGGATGGTGCATGGAATAATCGGTTTGTTTACATGCTACTTCCTATGGCCTTTGACGTGTGAACAAATATTTCAAACGATTGAACATTTGCACGGTAATCTAAGGAGCAAAGCAAGATGCAATAAATGTTTTATTATTTTTATCCCCCCCCCCCCCCCTCGACCAGCCAAGGAGTGGTGGGATTTTCGAACACGGAGTGACAAATTTCATCTGAAAAGTGTTCTGAAATTCGTCCGAACCTTATGTTTTTGTGTGTCATGAAAAATCTTTCATCTTTCAATCTTTCTCATCAATTCATCATTTTGACAGAACTAATCACGATTCACGAATATTCGGCATAATGCCGTGTTGAACATATTTTATTTGTCCCATGTTAGATTTCCAGAATCCTTCAGAAATATGTGTAGCATTCTTACTTGTTTTTTTTTCTAGCAATTTCGCCAAAGAGTTCACATAAACACCAATAATTCTGTAAAATTAAGTAAATCTTTAGTTATGTTCATAACAACATTTTTTCAACAATTCTGGAAAACTTGAAATGTCTGCTTGAATTTCAGGAAAGTTTTATGATTCAGTTGACATTCTCGACATGTAAGTCAATATTATTGATGTTTTCCAATCATTGAAAAAATCACCCCCTTTTTAGTATTTTCGCCCCCCAATTTTGATTTTACAAATTTTCGCCCCCTTGAGTCTGATTTTCGCCCCCAAGGGGGCGATTTCGCCCACTTTGGGAATCACTGTTCTAGAATATTCTTCTTCTCTTCTGCTTCTTCCTCTTTGCCCAGGAAAGTTAGAAAATTGTCTTCATATTTGAAACAGAAACCTCTCCATTGACGTTCTGATAGAAAAGGAGTTTCTTCGAGTTCAATTCTTCGACTTCGATTCGACTTCAATCTCGAACACTCAGATCATATCATGCTGGCCTCACCGAAATATACGTGAAATATTTCAGTCAAACTTTGCTAAGCGTGACGGGAGGACAGCATCTGGATTCATATGCCGTTTTTGATCTCCTTTATTTAGATTTAGGAAATGGTCATTCCTCAAGGAGATTCTTGAGCATTCTGGAATAACAATTTCCAGAAGTTTCATCAGAAGCCGTTGTAAATATGCGAAACATTTCATTCAGCAATGGACTCATTAGAAGCGCCAGAAGGTATACTATCATTTATTCAGAAATTAAAAACGCCATAAAGTATACTTCCAAGTACAAACCTTTAACTGTCACAGGGTTCTAATCTCTGAAATGATAAGAAACTTCTAGAAGCTTCTCAGGAACTGCGAATCTTTCATTTCATTTCAGTCACCGTAAATTAATGTTCGGAGCGCATACAGCCGGGCAGTAAACTCGCGGGTATTGAGCAAAATCATGCTGAGGGAAAGTGAACTTCCAGAGACTTCCGAAAAGTTCTCGAAAATTAAAGTAGTTTAATAATTCAGAACATTCCAGAACGTTCTGCTTTTTTTTCTGAAACTTTTAGTAATTTCCACAACATTTAGCAAGCTGAGAAGCATGCTTTGTTCCAATTGGGACGTTATACCAAGAAGAAGAAGATGTTTCATAATATTGCATCTTCCTTCTGGAGCGTCAAGAAACTTCTAGAAGGTCTCGAATATTAAAGAAATTCAATACTTCGGCAAATTCCAGATCCTTCACCTTCTTTTCTTCTGGAGCTTTCAGTAACTTCCAGAAAGTTCTTGAAATTTTCAGAATATTGATGTTCCAGATCATTCCAAAACAGTTTTTATTATTTCTAAAGTGATACAACTATGGTGAAACATTTCAATGAAACATTTCAAAACGTGACGGAAGGATAGACAACTCTGGGCTTTTATATATATGACTAGCTGACCCGACGTGGCTAGCCACGTTAGCTAGAAAAAGATTGTTTTTAAAATTCCAGTTACACTTCTTCAATGAAGCTGTTTTCGAGAACATTCTAGAATCTCTCTCCAGAATGCTTCTCTCTTGAACGTTTAGTAATCTCCAGAAAGTTCTCAAAATTTAATGAATTCTGATTTTCCAGAACTTTTCAGAAGGACCATTTGACATTTTTTTTCTTGAACGTTGACAAACTCCCCGATCATAATCGGCATCAAAAAAATTGTTCCAGAAAATTCCAGAAGGTTAGTTTTCTTATTCTTTTTGAAACATTCAGTAACTTCTGGAAAGTACCTGGGAAGTTTAATGTTCCAGAATATTCTAGAGATTTTTTCTGTTTTCATTTGGAATGCTCAGAGCTTCCAGAAATTTCTCAAACATTTTATGAATTTGAGAACCTTCTTAAAGGGTATTTTTCATTCTTTCTGGAACGTGCACAAACTCTCAGACACTTTTCGTAAATTTAAAAAAGTTTGCAGAAGGTCTTTGTCTTGTTTTTGTCCAGTAACTTCTCAAAAGTTCTAAGAATTTTGATTATCTAGAACATTTTCGTAGATTATTATTCTTCTTTCTGAAACATTCGAAACATTCAGTAATCTCTAGAAAGGTCTCGAAATTTAATGAATTTTGGTGTTCCAGAACATTTTAGAAGGCCCTTTACTTCTTTCTTGGACTTTCATTAACTTCCAGAAAGTTCTTGAAATTAATAATGAAAAGTGTACAGAACATTCCAGAAGGTTCTTCTCCTTTCTCTGATTGAAACGTTCAGTAACGCACAGAAAGTTTCCGATACTTGAGGAAGTGTGATATCCAGAATATCTCAGATGATTGTTTTACTTTTATAACGTTCAGTATCTTTCAGGAGGTTTCTGGAAATTTTAGGGATTTTTATGTTCCAGAACATTCTAGAAGATTCTTTTTTGGTTCCTTGCTCGTTACTTTTCCCAATATAATAAAGTTTCATGCTCTAGAACATTCTAGAAGGTTCTTTTCTTAAAGTTTAACAACTTAGAAGTGGTTATTAGAATCCGAAGTTCTCAGTTAATAACTGAGCTCATAGACACTAAGCTGAGAAGCAGGGTTTGTTCCAGTTGGAACGTTACGCCAAAAAAAGGTGTTCCATAATGCTGCAGAAGGTTCTTCTTCTTCTTTCTGAAGCGTCCACAAACTTCAAGGGGATTCTCGAAAATTTAAGAAGTTCCATATTTTAGAGCATTCCAGAACGATATTTACTTTCTGGAACTTCCAAAAAGTTCTTAGAATTTTTAGAATATTGATGTTCCAGAACATTCCAGAAGGTTTTTCTTATTATTCCTAGAAAGTAAAAAAAAACATCCAGAATGTTCTCGTACCTTTTAGAAATTTGATACAACTATGGTGAAACATTTCAACGAAACATTTCAAAGCGTTACGGACAGACAGACAGACAACGCTGGGATTTTATATATATGATGTCTTGTCTTAAATGTGATGTTGAACAAATAAATGTATGTAGGATGTATGTCTTACTCGATAATTGGAGTCAGTAACGCCAGAAGAGGCGTGGAATGGCAGAAATGCAACGTTGCAACATCTCAAGATTTTCGATCCCCAGGCGAGATGGTTCACGTTCCCAAAGAGAAGCGATGGAAGCGCGAAATTTCAAATGCGATGAGTGATCCGTAAACTTGTAGCGAGGCGGTCAACCGACAAGATGGAGAGCGTTGGATAGCTGCGATAGATGAAGAATTGCAGGCGTTGGAAAGCAACAACACGTGAAAATTGACTGATTAGCCCGAAGGGAGGAAGGCCATACGTAATGAATAGATGTTCAAGACAAAGCTACACTCTAAAGAATTTTCACGTCCGATTTACGTGAAATATCACGTAGCTCAACCTTAATCTCAAAACCTCAAAAGTTACGTTACGTTAGTAACTTTCACTCGATAACCACGTCGCCTGCACAACCCTGTTTGGTGAATATCACCTCAATTTCACGTAAAACGTTTCAATGCGTTTGTATTGGTGTACTTCCGACTTGGAAGTTTCTTCAAAACGAAAGTTACGTGACGTTCAGGTGTGCAAAACAGAATTAAATATGGCGTCGACAAGCAAGTTGGTGGAAGAGCTGCTTGTTGATTTAGCATTCCCGAGCAAGTTGCTGCAAGCGTTAAACGGTAATTTAATTGTCTAAGACAATAAATAGTCATAAATTATAATTATTTTTTATTTTCAATTATTTCAGAAGCTGGAATAGGTGTTTTTAATCTCCTGACGGTGACGGAAGGCCAGTTCAGCGAGTATTTACAACAGCTGGACTGCAAAGATTTTGAGGCAAAATCATTTGATTTGTTTGAGGTTATCCAATGTAGGAGGATCCGGAACGTATGTATACAAAACAATATTATCCCTAGTATTTAATTTTCTAATAAATTTATGTATTCCTTTTCTTCAGAAAGCAGCAATACGATCATTAGTGGAGTCCTGCATTTTCACCGACCAAGCGGGTGTTCCCGGAGCTGCTTCGTTGCGCCTGAAAACCGCTGATCTGTCAGATGATCAAGATGATCAAGGCCGCCGGTTGCGACGCAAAGGGAAACATCTCCAGAAACAGGAAACAGTGCAGGAATCGAACAAGAGTTCATATAGGCAGCATCTTTTGTTCCGGCCCCGGAGTCAACTCATGATTGTGTGATCCTTAGTGAAGTTATCACACCATCGAATACCCGTGACAAGCCAGCGAAGAAGCCGAACGATACTTCAACTGAGATGCGTTATACAAATTCAACTCATTTGATTGCAACGTTCTACATACTAGGACTGCTAAATCCAGCCGAAGAAAGAAAAGATATTATTATCAGAGCGATAGTAATGAAATAAAAAAAACTGATAAACATTGTTTGTTAATTGCTACAAATTTGTACCAGCTTGTAGCGTATTTGAGGAAACAAGAGGTTTTGAATCCCTATAAAACGCAATGATATATTTTACGGTAGGGTAAAATCTATGTTTTTTCATTGCATTTTGTAGAAATTTGAAATCTCTTGTCACTTTAAATACGTTGCAAGCTGGAACGGCAGATTTATTTTCATTCAAAAATCATGTATAAATTACGCGAAATTCATGTAGAACTAATCATGTTTTCACGTCAAAGTTACCAGAGATTCCAGTAGCACTCACCCACATGTCACGTTAACGATACAAAAAAAGTATGTCAAATTTACCTGACTCGTCACGTAGATTAGCGAAAGTCAAATTTGTTCAGCTACCTGAAATTCCGGTGAAGGCAACGTGAAAAATATGGTGGATGAAAACTACCTATCTTTTCACGTAAATCGAACGTGAAAATTCTTCAGAGTGTAGGAGCAGAAACTTCCCGGTACAAGGCCAGGCTTCTGGTCAAGGGCTGCTCACAACGTCCAGGATTCGATTATGCAGAGGTGTACTGCCCCCACTCGCATAACAGTCCCATTTGACTTCTAATCACTTTTGAGTTAACATTATGAATAGTCATCATTTTCGATGTACTTCCAAAAACAATAATACAAATTACGAATTTTTATGTCAATGTGTGAAAAAAAAATACCAAGTCATGAGCGTCCCATATCAAAAGTACCCGCATAACAGTCCCATCATGGATTTTTGTGTTACGTAACACAAAACTGAACAACTTTGTACTGATTGTAATATTTTTTACAGTTATAATATTCATGTGCAAAGCAATCTGTGAAAGTTTCGAGATGATCGAAATATTTTTCAAATTTTGGCGATTTTTTAAAGTTTTATATTGAAACAAGTTTTCAAACTTCAGATGCCGTTTTCTCAATTCCTACTTTTTACAAATGGGACTGTTATGCGAGTGGGGACAGTGTACTCGCCAGTAGTCTGGTACGTAACAATAAGTTATTTGATGACTTGGGCTGTACAGCTCATGACCTAGAAGTGGAGCAAATGGACGCCGTCTCGGCGTTTCTCCAGTCCGATCTGACACCATCTTTATGGAGCAACCAGAAGGATACGTGAACGATGCCACCAAAGTCTGCAAGTTACGGAAACAGTCAAGTAGGGTGCGGATTAGACAGCTAGATAAGCGATGCGGTAGTTTGGACTTTCCCCTTCCAGCGTGAACCCCATGGTGAATCCTTGTCTGTATTATAGGATTAGCAAGAAGCAGATGGTTTTCGTTGCAATCTATGTTGATGATCTGTTGTTCTTTACCAACAACTCGGACTTGAAGGAGGAATTTAAGAGATTCCTGTTCAGTCGCTTCCAGATGAAGGACCTCGGGGCTGCGAAGCTATGTTTAGAACTGAGGGTTACTCGCGACCACAAGAGAGGCACACTACCAATTACAATACATCGAGGAAGTTCGGATACAACGCATAGAATCTCGAGGCAGCGTTGCCGGACGAGAGCGAGCTCTAGAGGACTGGTGGAGTACAATAAAAGCAGCTATCAACGAAGATGCAGATGAGAGCACCATCAGGTGCGTGCGGAACGGAGTCGAAGGAACGAATGATTCTACGAGGAATGAAGAGAGATATTGGAGGAGAAAAATGCAGTGCGAATTGTTATGCTACAGCATGTATTGCTAACTTAAAGAAAATTTTCCACTTTCCGGAAGATTGAAAAGCTACCGCAGCTGTCACACTGTGCTCCGTCTACAAAGCGCTATTGGCGATCAAATGTGAGGTTAGGTAACGCAAAATTTTCAACTTTGGAAGCAAAAATAATATATTTCTGATGAATACATTGCATGTAAGTTATGAGAATTGGCAATAATTTCACTTTTCTTCCATTTGTATCATTGATAATTCAGTCTAGGGTTCGTAATTCACTGTTTTAGAAAAGCGCCACATGCGCAATTTAGCTTTGCATTTGATCGTCAATCCCAGATCATTTTCTGTCGTGTGTGACCTAAAATGAATGAGTACGTGCCGGTTTCATCGACGGCCGTCCGAAAACGGGCCAAATCTTCATCGTAGGCAAATCCTCCAGAAACACTGTGAAAACCAGATCGCAAAGCATCACCTGTTCATCGGTTTCAAGGCGACAGTATCAGTTGCACAGAGCTGTGGAAAATCATGGACGAAAACGGTTTCCCTATGATTCTAACGATTTCCTCTGAAACTGTTGCAAGTACTCCCATGCAAGGATGAGAACACTCACTTGGAAAGAGTTACACTTACTTGCAGCTTTCTCAGCTCAGAAGCGTGCAATCAAGAAACGATGTATGAACGACTTTTGCCTTGTGGTTTTGTCTAAAAGTTTGCCGAATAGAGTACAGGTCGCACACGCATACCGATGTCGTGAGGGAACTGCGAAGGTAACTCTCCACGAGGTGAATGTAAATTACACTCACCTCGTGGAGAGTCACATTCATAGCTCTGTTACGACTTTGGGATTTGTGTGCGACCCCTACTCTATTCGGCAAAGTTTTAGACAAAACCACAAGGCAAAAGTCGTCCATACATCGTTTCTTGATAACACGCTTCTGAGCTGAGAAAATAGCAAGTAAGTGTAACTCTTTGAAAGTGAGTGTTCCCATCCCTGCTCCCATGCCTATTCTTCAACATCGCTGGAAGGGATGCGATTTTCGTGAAATCGGGTCAATTGCGTACTTTATGGACGACATGATTTGATTGATATAGCTTTATTATAGAGACTTTCAGCCCTTGGCTGGCAATGGGCGACTTGAATATTATCGCTACAACATTTGAAACGTTGTACACCCACCTGAAGCGCGAAGCAGCACAGATTGAACTGGTGATAAAAATCATTCTACCCAGCATCCAGAAGGAGGCCAAAACCGCAAGAAAACGGTAGGCAGGCAGGGGCGACTTGTCCAGATGTCCAACATGTGCATTGCACATGTGGAGCCACATTAAAAATGCGTCCAAAATAAAACTCTGAAACCGTTCATTATGAGAATAGACGAGTGCACCGATGAACTGAATTCATCGCGGTCCGACAATTTTGACACTACAGCGGGGTCGCTTCCAATCAGAAGTGAACGATTTCCAATCAGAATTGAACAATTCTGATAGACGAGTGCACCGATGAACTGAATTCATCGCGGTCCGACAATTTTGACACTACAGCGGGGTCGCTTCCAATCAGAAGTGAACGATTTCCAATCAGAATTGAACAATTCTGATTGGGAACGACCCCGCTGTAGTGTCAAAATTCTCGGACCGCGATGAATTCAGTTCATCGGTGCACTCGTCTATTGGGAACGACCCCGCTGTAGTGTCAAAATTCTCGGACCGCGATGAATTCAGTTCATCGGTGCACTCGTCTATCGCACGACGATTTTTCATACGCCTACGAGAAACACGTGCGTGGTGGATGCGCTACATTTTACGACCATCGTTGTTGATGCATGTTCATTTCTGGTGTCGTACCGACCTGAGAGTACCGACGCGACCGGTGCGAACCGTCGCGTTGCATGGGAGTGTTTTTTCTCTCTTGCGTCTCTCTCAGAGCATTTCAAGCATAATTTTTCAAATCGACGTATCTAACTTTTTCACTGATCTGAGTAAATTCATGGTCAATGTTGACGACCATTTCACTAAAATAGTTTTTTATAAAAATACTTTTCATTAGTTTTTTCATGCTTAACATCACCAGGGATATAGCACGCACTAGGTAAGAAACAAAACCTACTCATTCCATATCATTTTCACAATGAATTTTGACAAAAATACACATACACCGGGTTGGTTCGAGATACGTCATGCCAGATACGTCGCTTTTGTATGGTGCCAGTTTGGTGTATCTGTTACTTTTGATTTTGGCTAGATACGTCGTTTGGTTTTCTCATATATCAAAACGGTGTATCTATCAGTAAAGTTGTAAACATCAAAATAGTTAGATACGTCGTTTCGAAAAATATACTTAATTAAACAAATTAAGCAATAAATCATTAAACAGTGATGTGGATTCTTCAATTTGCTTTATGAATCATGCATGCAGCAGTAAACCCGGATTTGTTTACATTCTCGAGTTACGTCGGATTGAAAAGTTATGCTTGATTTGTTTGGTTGCAATGTTTATGTCGCCTGTTCATCTGCAACATCGTACATGCGAGGTGCCGTTTGTACAAGAATACATACGGACATTTTTGTCATTGTGTTGGTGTATGTTCAGTGCTGAAAAGCGGTCTGATTGTCCATCGCCAAGATCGCACTGGTTGTGACGACGGTACCCGTATGCGGATGAAACAAACAGAGCCCACGAATGTAGCACGCTGATGTTTTTTCTGCACACGGCGCATGTGTTGTTGACTATGCTTGATGGATTATATTTTCAGCGGGGAATCAAAGGATCAACGCATTTCATCTTTACTGCTATATAATAGAGTCAAACTTCACAAAATTTGATATTCTAAAAGGAAGGTCAAAAAACAATTTTGAATTGGTTCAATTGACTGATTCAATACGTTAGCATGTTGAGCAAATTTGATTTTGAAATCAGTGGATGGATCGGGTGGTTGTGAGCAAAGATATATTTTTTATCTGATTATCCTTAAGTTATCATGCCATGTTATGATGTCGTGTTTGAAATGGAGCTAGATTAGTTGAAAAAGCATAACAAAGTTCATACAAACAAATGATAATAATATGCCATAATAATCAAATAAATTTTTGTACAGGCTCAACTGAATTTAGATGTGTTTGCAACTGCGAATTTATTCAGTACCAACCCATGTTCAATCACGAAAACAACATAAGCCATAATCATTCATCTGTTTTGCTTTGTATTAAGCAGATGTTTATAGAATTCGGCATACTTTTTTGTCAAGATCGACCTCAAAACATAAAAAAGTAAGAGAATTTGTAGTACATACGATGTTATTTATATTCTCGGCTTCGTAAATTAGCCAAACAAAAAAGTTGAACATGTAGCCGAAAAGGTCACGAGTCGCCCCTGTAGGCAGGGCATGTTGCAAGAATGGTGTTCGTTACTATAGATAGTAGAGTAAACATAGATCCGCGGACACCGCTGACTAAAATGTTTCTAGCGTGTAAGTAGTAATTTTCAAGAGTGCGACGGTTGAATATGACGTCATGCGCTCCATTGATGTTGTTCAAATCGTGACGTCATGCTCGTTTGGATACAGATTTTGACAGTTCGTTTGGATACAACGGATTCATCAACACGGATCTATGTTTACTCTACTATCTATATTCGTTACTGATCCGGTTAGCACAAGAAGACATTGAGCGCAGAGATGGGCGAACCAAGAAGAGCGTGATCTGGGGTATTGGGCGTAAGCGTGGATGGAGAACGGCAATTATTCTAGGATTTACTTCAGTATTTCTTCCAGATGTTCTCGCTGGTGGTCCTTTATGTAGAGATGCTTTCAAAAACATCACACTGGGCTTTTCCAGGCATTATTCGAAAATTTCTAAACGGAATCTTTTGAAAATTGCTCCACAGTGTGTTACTTAGATGCCTGTTCATTGCTTTACTAATTCTTCCAAATACTTTGCATTGCTTTAATCTTTAGAGATTCTTCAAGTAGTTGTCCCCTTTTTATTGATGCTATTTTTAATATACGTCTTTAGATTTATTTCAATAATTTCCATTGTCAAGAAAATCATTTAAAATGTATATAGGAAATCAGTAGCGTTTGGTCTATTGCGCTTGGAATTTTGTCTAACGTGTTCTATCTTCAATTCCAAACAAAAGTATTACTTTCCGAAAAAAAACCTTAAAAACGTGTTGATAAGATTATCATTTATCATATGGTACTTTCAGATCACGACTTCTAAACTGCAAGAAATGGACATGTTTTCACCCCGAAAAACTCGCAAACAACGCCAAGACCAGCAGATCAGTTCCATCAGTGAACCATCCAAACCCAAAAATGCAAAGCCTAATGACAATTCAACGTTTACATGTTCCCCTTCTACTTCCACTTCCTCCATTTTGATTCGAAAAGATTACAAGGATAAACCCACGAAGAAAAAGCTTGTTGAGGAAAAATGTGTACCTGTTAAGAAAAGTAAAACATTGCCAAATAGCTCGAAAGCAAATCCTGACAAAAAGCAATCGAAAAATGTAGCACCTAAAGCAATAGAAACATCACACAATAAACAAAATGCACCTGACAAAGCACACAAAAAAGTAGAATCTAAGCCAAGCCCTAAAATACTCAAAGTGGAAATCTTCGACAAGAAACTCAAACAACGGCTGGACCGACGAGTGCTGTCAACGGATGACGAAATCCGTCGAGCTCCAGATGACAATACCAAGATCAAATCCGGCGTCAATCTCTGGATCGAGGTGTACGCCGAAGATGAAGAACAATGGGTTCCAATCGACGTGGTGGCCGCCAAAGTACACTGTCTGGAGCAGATTGTCAAGCTGGCGTCGTCTCCGCTAGTCTACGTCCTCGCCTGGAACAACGATGGCACCATCAAGGACGTCTCCGCTCGCTACTGTCCAAACTATTCCACCACCACCAAAAAACTTCGCGTCGAAGACGACTGGTTGGACGAAACGCTCGACAAATTCAAGGGGAAACGGACGGCGCGCGATATCGAGGAAGACCGTGTCCTGAATCGGGCCCTGATGGAACAACCGCTGCCCAAAACCATCAGCGAGTACAAAAACCATCCGCTGTACGCGTTGAAGCGCCATTTGCTCAAGTTCGAAGGAATCTACCCGCCGGATGCGCCGACACTGGGCTTCATCAAGGACGAACCGGTGTACGCGAGGGAATGCGTTCAGACGCTCCACTCGCGGGAAATTTGGCTCAAGCAGGCCCGCACGGTCAAGCTGTTCGAAACGCCGTACAAGGTCGTCAACGCCCGGCCCAAATACGATCGGGTAAGTTCGGTGGTGGGATTCTTGGTAACAATTCTTGATTGTTAATTCCCTCATATTTGATTTTATAGGCTTCCGGGCAAATGTTGCCTGCACAGCCGTTGGAGCTTTACGGCTACTGGCAAACCCAGGACTATGAACCGCCCACGGCTGAGGACGGTATTGTGCCAAGGAATGCGTACGGCAATGTGGAGCTCTTTAAACCGTGCATGCTGCCGAAGAAAACGGTCCATTTGCAATGTGAGTATCATGTATCTTGTGCCTCTACGTACTTTTGATACATTTATGGCTCTTGGCCTATTCAAATGTCTCGATCCCGATTACCGCCAGTACGATCAGTCGAAACCCGAATGGTTACGGATTTGACGAAAGCCTGGCACATGCCTCTACATACTAAAATTTCCATCTTTCTATCCCCAACTAGTGCCCAGTTTGAACCGCATCTGCAAGAAGTTGGGCATCGATTGTGCCCAGGCGGTGACCGGATTCGACTTTCACGGCGGAAGCAGTCATCCGGTGTACGATGGGTTCGTCGTTTGCGAGGAGTACAAAGATCTAGTGGTGGACGCCTGGTACCAGGAGCAGGAACAAGAGGAAAAGCGAGAACGGGAAAAGTACGAAAAACGAGTCTACGGCAACTGGCGGAAGCTGATCAAGGGATTACTTATTCGCCGGAAGCTGCAGAACAAGTACAATTTTGATAACCTTTCGGGGTAACTGGCATGCATTCGACAGGGAGGATGTCATCGATAATAAAATCTCGTGTCCGGTCTGAATGGAATTCAATAGTCTTTTTTAATTCAATGACTTCCCTATCGGGTGACGTTACCGAAGTGGAATTTTCCTAGATGTATCTAAACGTTGTACTCTAGCCAGAGAAAATGTAAAATGATGATCGATCGTTTTTTTTTCTAAACGTGACCGTACAAATACAGTTTTGTACAATGAAGAATAAGGTTTTGAAGAAACATGTACAACTTACTTGTGGTCTATCCAAAGGTGTAGTGAAACGTCTTCCTAATAAATATCTTACGTGTAAGTATACCGTACTGCCATCTAACTTGACAGAGAGTGGCTGTTTAAGGACGATAGTTTGGTGTTGAACGACGGTTGGCCCGATTGGATCGGGTAGTTCGACGCATCGGTGGACTGATCTGCTGTTGTGCATAGCTCATGTGCTGCCCCTGATGGCGATGAGGAGAGATCTGGTGTTGATATCCTCTGTTGGGACTTCCCATGGGGGACCTTTGCTGATGCATTGACGACGGACCCGCACGATTGAGAGCTGAAATTGAAGCATTCGGTTATCGTATCGTAGCTACCTCATACCTAATTGTGAATACGTACAGCGGCCTTCATTCAGTCCCGTATATCTTGGAATGCTTCCACGAACACCAAACCGTCTACCGCGATTGCCACGGCCTCGAGCCCGGGTGCTGGGAGTCGGCAGAACCTCAGCTTCGCTGCCCTCTTCCATCTGAAATTGAACATCGTACATTAAGAATTTACCGTTGTCGTTGTCGATCATCACCACCTACCGGAGTTGAGCTAGACGAAGTTCCCGGTTTTTCACCTTCCGAAGTTACGCCATCACCGGATTCTTCATCTGCGCCAGCTTCCGCACCTTGGTTCCGATCTTCACTCTCAATGTCCATTTCTAAATCATCGTCGTCCATTGCGTCACCAGACTGTGCCGCTGTAGCCTCGGACGTAGATGCCCCCTGATCGAGGTCAGGCCTTTCCACCGTTGTCGACTCGGTGATGTCGTAGTCATCGTCATCTGCGTAAACATGTAAAAACCTCTTTAAATCGTCCACCTTCGCACAATTCTCAGAACAAACCTTCCGCAGCGGACACCGTAACCTCCGGGACCTGGCTCTCTCCTTCGCTACTTACGCCACCGGAAGGCCCCTCCGTAGCCTCCTGCTGACCGATCTCTTCAACACCTGCCAGCGAGATGTTACTCCCCGACGGAGCCAGCTGTTCGCCAGCTTGTTCCGCCTCGTTGCTACTGTTCGATGGAACGGCCACCTCCCCATGGATGACTGCCCGTTGGTGTTCGTTCGGCGATGTTTCCAGTGGAGTGTTCGGAACACTACGCCCGGTAGCAACGCTTCCGCTGGCCACCGTTCCGGATTCGTCCAGTTGCGAGAGATCCATACGGGTGTCGTCGATACCGGCCGGTAGCATTTGGTGGGCTTCCGCTGCGGAACCGGCGCCGGCGCGACCCGTGTCCGAAAAAGTGAACCGTGCGTTCGGCACTTGCGGGTGCGGTGAGCTAACGGCATCGCTGAAACTGAATCGGGACGGCACACGATGAGCAAGGAAGTTTCTTTAGAACTATATTTGAAATGCGTTCAAATGTTGTATTACAGGGCTGGTAGCAAAACCTGATGGTCAAAATAGTTAATTTAGTGACCAATTTCTCGAAAATAGTGACCAAATAGTGACTTACGGAAAGCAAAAAAGTGACTAAATAGTGACTTTTCGCACAACAAAATAGTGATTAAAATTTTTTGAACGGGATTGATTCAGAAAGACCTGTAGTACCGCGTAATAATCATTTTCAAGAAAAGACTCACGCTTATTCCAAAAATTGTTTAAAATTGCATGTATTTTCAATTTTCCAATTTTAAGAACTCTCTGGGACACATTGATGGAATTTCTAGGAAAATTCTTGACGAAGTTTTCAGAGAAAACGGATGTTCTTGAGTGTTTTTTTTTTTTTGGCAAAACCCTAGTTGATAAAGAAATACTTGGCGATTTAATCTGAGGAATTTTAGAATAAACATTCAGAGGTTTATTAAACGAGTTTCTATGAACATAATTGCTGGTATTTTCTTTGTCATTGTAGACAGATTTCAGGAGAACATCTTGGAGAGATTTAAAATATCTGGAGAAAATTCTGTCTAGAATGAAAAAGACAATATTGCAATTTTCATATTAACAATATCAATAACGTGTCCTTCGAAATGGCTATGCTTTGAATGAGGAATTTCTTTTGAAATTTTTAAAAACCTGGTTGGTTGCTTTTGAGTGAAATTCATGTAGAAAACATATGCATAGAAAATGTTTAGGTTTAGTTCTCCTTTAGAGAACTAGTGTTACTAGCTTTCGTTTTTAACCCTTAAAAGATGTGGACAACTTTTTTGCATAGTTTTACTTATAGATTTTGACCCAGTGGGTGGATATTCAAAACCAAAATGTTTTTATCAAGGGGAATAGTTGTGCTATCATATGCATATATGGAGATTATGTTATGCTAGAACATTTTGGAGATATAGCTGGAAATGTAGTGTACACCACTTGTTCTTCATTCGATTCCGCGTTTTATTTCTATGAACATGTGATATATTTCAATGGAAATTGCACAATATTCTTTGTTTGGGTTGGGGCTGTTAGATAGAAATGTCTTACGTCCTTTTACAGCTGTAAACATAGATCTCCAGGTTATCCAAAACGTCCAGAAGTTTTGAACTTTATCTACTGAATACAAAGAGTAGTGTTTACTTTTTAAATCACTTGAACTTGCCGAATTATATTAAAATACTAGCAGTCCCGGCAAACGTTGTGTTGCCATTTTTGGTTGTGGCGGTTTGACAACTGTTGGGTTCATTGAAGCACGGCACTCTAGATCGGTTTTGTTGCGATCGTGTTGATTTTATTCCCAATTCCTGTAAATTTCGGTAGTTTCAGATTTTATCTTAATTTAAGTTGATTTTCGTAACTTTTGATGCATATAAACACAGCCATCATGAATACGAATCGAACCGTGCAAGAGTCATGCTGATTGGTATACCTGTTCGTGAGTTTTGTTGCTTCAAAGGAACTTCATACTCATTTTTATATATATATAGATACATTTTGAAACATGAAATGATGGTCGTCATGACCTGGTGATGTTCTAGACAACTTAAAATAGCTCTGGAGTTCTGATTGTAAGGCCTTTACCTGTAATACTATATCAAACTAATGTATAAATGTCAGAACTGATTTGATTGAATCCATACATGTAAATCAGAGTATGAAAGACTTACTGCACATCAATGGCGATACCTTAGACCATCCAAATCATTCTGAAGTTAAGACCTTTATATCTACACCCGTAATAAAGCATCGGGTGCATTTCAAACTTGATGTAGTGCGTTTTGGCAGTCATAGAAGATCAGTTGAATCATATGATACATGTATACACATCATAGAGGCATCCTGGATCATCCGAACTATTCTGAAGTTGAAAAATATGGTTTGAATTTGAAATGGTATATCGACAGAAGTGCACACATACTAAAATTTGCTCATTTGATTCATACACATAGTGCAAGCCATGGGAGAGAAGTTCCCAGAGCATCAGAGATAGCTGAGGTCACCTTTCAGTATTATGTGGTTAAGGCCTTCAGATCTACACTCGTAACAAAGCACCCTACACGTTCAAAACTTAGTGCAGTGTGTTCCAGTAGAGTAAGATGATAAGTTCGAACATATATCATATGACTTAAAGCTTTTCTAGATCATCCAAACCATTCTGATTGATTTCAAACATATAATACAAGTTGTGGGAGATAAATTTCCAGCACATCAGCGATATGTGAAGCATAATTTTTATATTATACTAGCTGTCCCGGCAAACGTTGTCTTGCCAAGCTGTGGTGGTTTGACAACTGTTGAGCTCATAAAGTCACCGCACTCTAGATTGGTATCATTTCGATCGTGTTGATTTCCTTCCCAGCTCATGAACAATCAGTACTTGATCAATTTTCTTACTTTTTTAGTTGATATTCGTAACTTTTTCTACATATAAACACAGCCACCATGAATACGAATCGAACCGTGCAAGAGTCTTTCTGATCGGTTCATCCGTTTCTGAGTTTTGTTGCCTCAAAGCGAATTCAAACTCATTTTTATATATATAGATTATTAGGTTAAGTCCTTCAGATCAACGCTCGTAACAAAGCATCGGCTACACGTTACACTCACTATAACGCGATTTGGTAGTCATAGAAGATCAGTTGATTCACGTGATAATTGAATCATCAATTTTGCATCTTAGAAGTTCCCGGATCATCCAAACTATTCAGAAAATGAGACATATAATCTTAGAAGCTTCCCCGATCATCCAAACTATGCAGAAAATGAGACATATAATTTGCATGTGTAATGGTCTATCAAAAGAAGTGCACGAATATAAGAATTTGCTCATTTAATTTATACATGTAATGCTAATAATGGGAGACAAATTCCTAGTGCGTCAGGGATATCTGAGATCACTTCATATCTACAACCCATAGCAAATCATCGGCTTTGGCTCGTGCACAAGAAAGGAAGGCAAGGGAGGGGTTTTTCGTAGTTTTCGTAAAGGCGGAGTGGTATGGAATTTCGGAAATGTGACGGGTTTAACCCCCTAAACTCCTCCCTTGCGCACGAGCTTGCATCGGCTTATTTCAAACTTAGTGTAGAGTATTGCAGTAGACATATTAGATCAATTCAATCATATTTCTTGTATTTTTTTTATTCTTAATCACTTAACCTAATTTACAGCTCTTTTGTCCACTAGGGTACTACGTGAGCGATTCCAATTGGACGCTGCACTTCCACTTTGTACAGCGCCTAAATGCATTCTATTCTACTTTATTGAACTGGTTGCCTTTGTGCTTCTTTCACTCTTCTACCCTGTCCATGGTAGAATGATGAGCACTATGATGCTGGTGTGTGGCTGCTGTTCCTTTTCCAGTCCGATTGGGGGTCCATTATGAGTTGCGGTTCGCCGATATCCAAATCCGGGTCCGTTAGAGCTATATGCTCCGAAGAGGGTCAGGTGCCAGCTGCTCTCGGGGGGAAGAGCAACTGACGAAAAATTGCAAGTGCCGGGGCTGGGTTCGAACCCATGACCATCCGCTTATGAAGCGAACGTGTGGACCACTGCGCCACGGGCCCCGACTATTTCTTGTATGTTAGAGCTGTCCCACATCATCCAAACCAAGAAAAAATTGGTAATGACTTTTAAAAATAGAGCCCACATATCAGATTTAATACTTATTTTCATATATGCACTGCAAGTAATATTATGCTTTGAATTTGTAGACATTCTTTCAAATGAACCTTCGAAAAAAACCCAAAATAAAAGTTGTTGAAACGCGCATAGAATAACATGAATCACTATGGTTCATTTTTTTTCTTCGTTCACGACATCATTTACCCTAGGCTAGTTTATATCGGGGCCCACAGCTTAACTCCCTTTCAAAAAAAGAACTAAAATTTTTATGTTACTCGTCGTGTAGAAAAAGAACAATCTCAACTTGTTGCAGAAGTAAAACAATCAACGTATTTTTATGGTTAACCCGTAAAAACCGGGACGATCTTTTTTTTTTGGTAAAATTGCAATATCTTCTTTGTTTTACCCTGGAGTCATTTTTATAGTCAAGGGGAATATTTGTGCTAATAAATGCATGGTACCTCCCCCCCCCCCCCCCCCCTTTTACTGGTAGCCGTGATCTCAGAGCTATTCTTACAGTTCTGCTCAGGCATCGGTTCGGTTCGGACGTTTTGAACTTCGCTCTTCATTGTTGGGATAACTTCATTGTTTTGCCGCCCATGGCGGTTATCGGTTTGCGTGGAAACACTTTTAAAGTGGATTTCACTAACTTTCTGGGTCGTCCTTCGTTTGAAGAAATTCAATCTTTTCTTCACAATATTGTCGGTTTACAACTACGTGATGTGAAAAGGCTCCAAATGAGCCATGCTCAAAACTCCGCGTTTGTAAAGTGCGTCAGCCAACAAGTTGCAGAAAATGTAGTTGATCACCACAACGAACAGCATCAAATAGAAGTGAAAGGTGTCAAGTATACTGTGCGCCTTGCTTTAGACGACGAGAGCATACAAGTGAAAATTCACGATCTATCCGAGAGTGTTTCGAACGACGAGCTTGCTGCCTATTTACGGCAGTACGGAGACGTACATTCTGTGAAGGAACTGGTTTGGGGACTATCATTCCCCTATAAAGGAGTTTCAAGTGGCGTCCGAGTAGCAAGGATGACACTGCGAAGCCACATCAAATCCTTCGTCACAGTGCACGGCGAAGAAACTTTAGTTTCGTACAAAAATCAAGTGAAATCATGTCGCCACTGTATGCAGAACATACATCCAGGAAAAACATGTTCTAATGCCAAGAAAGAAACCGCTAAAGAAAGTCCAGCTAAACCATCATCCGCATCCCCGATGACACAACCCAGCGCACATTGCAGAAATCATCGCAAACCAAACAACCTCTACAGTCATCGAAACGGACTGCTGTTGCTGATAACACCAACCAGGCCAACGAAGCGCAAACAAAATCACCACCAAGGAAAAAAAACCGATCGCAAGCAGGCAGTTAAAATTACTCCAACAAAGCAGCCCGAAGAACAATGCGTGAGTGAAGAAACGGATAGTGATATGGAGACTGTGAGCACCGTTCATTTGAATACAGATACTGAACCAGAGCCCGACCCCGGAGATATAGATGGATGGATAACCCGATTTGATATAAGAAACAAAAGACTGGAACAGAAAATTGTAGCTTTTGAATTGCAAAATAAAACTCGCCGACCTGAATGACCCTAGGGTTAAAAGGTCGTTAAAACAATAAAAGAAAAAGCTATTCTTAGGCCTCCGAAGTACTCCGAAATTTGTGTCATAAATCCAACATTCTAAACCAAATTTTATACACGATGAATAATCACAGAACATGGTCTACGATACTAGCCTCAGAGCTCGAAAATTCATGGTACATGAATTGGGTGATCTAGGTCATCCAAACTACTCTGACATTCATTTCTTTAAGATCTACAACATCTACCTTCATTTTTGTTCACTCTGTTCTAGAAATATAGTCACGTTGATGTCCATTAGACCTCACAATGCTACGAGTAAGTCGATATTGTGGAACTTGGACATTCCGTGAAATAAAAATGACCTCCAATGCACTTTTTGCCGAATTCGGTTCACACTTCTAACAACACTACTTGTTAGAAGTGCGAACCGAATTCGGCAAAAACATAACTAGTGTTAAAGAAGTCGATTCCAACATTTTTTAAAATAGTTTTTCGGACGGATTATGCTTCCACAAAGCCTTTCAAAACGAAAGCGATTAACACTTCTAATTCGATGAAGAAGATGTAATACACATCGAAACGTCGAATGAAGGAGAATATCTGATCGTTTGGTTGCAATTGCGACTGCCACGCCGAAAACCCTCCCAAGTGAGTTTGACGTGTAGCCGATGCGATGCTTTGTGACGAGTGTAGATTTGGAGGCCTTAACCATATAATATAAAAAAAATGATGCTGCAGATATCGCTGATGTGCTGGAAATTTATTTCCCACTACTTGTAATATATGTTTAAAATCAATCAGAATGGTTTGGATGATCTAGAAAAGCTTTGAATCATATGATATATGTTCGAACTTATCATCTTACTCTACTGAAACACACTGCACTAAGTTTGAACGTGTAGGGTGCTTTGTTACGAGTGTAGATCTGAAGGCCTAAACCACGTAATACTGAAAGGTGACCTCAGATATCTCTGATACTCTGGGAACTTCTCTCCCATGGCTTGCACTATGTGTATGAATCAAATGGGCAAATTCTAATGTTTGTGCACTTCTGTCGATATACCATTTCAAATTCAAACCATATATTTCTCAACTTCAGAATAGTTCGGATGATCCAGGATGGCTCTATGATGTGTATACATGTATCATATGATTCAACTGATCTTCTATGACTGCCAAAACGCACTACATCAAGTTTGAAATGCACCCGATGCGTTATTACGGGTGTAGATATAAAGGTCTTAACTTCAGAATGATTTGGATGGCCTAAGGTATCGCCATTGATGTGCAGTAAGTCTTTCGTACTCTGATTTACATGTATGGATCTAATCAAATCAGTTCTGACATTTATACATTAGTTTGATATAGTATAACAGGTAAAGGCCTTACAATCAGAACTCCAGAGCTATTTTAAGTTGCCTAGAACATCACCAGGTCATGACTACCATCATTTCATGTTTCAAAATGTATATTTGAATATAATTCAGCAAGTTCAAGTGATTGAAAAAGTAAACACTACTATTTGTATTCAATAGATAAAGTTCAAACTTCTGGACGTTCTGGATAACCTGGAGATCTATGTTACAGCTGTAAAAGGACGTAATACATTTCTATCTAACAGCCCCAACCCAAACAAAGAATATTGTGCAATTTCCATTGAAATATATCACATGTTCATAGAAATAAAACGCGGAATCGAATGAAGAACAAGTGGTGTACACTACATTTCCAGCTATATCTCCAAAATGTTCTAGCATAACATAATCTCCATATATGCATATGATAGCACAACTAATCCCCTTGATAAAAACATTTTGGTTTTGAATATCCACCCACTGGGTCAAAATCTATAAGTAAAACTATGCAAAAAAGTTGTCCACATCTTTTAAGGGTTAATAAGCTTCATAAATGTACAATCTGTCAGCATTAAATTAAAACATTAACATTAAAAGCTTATGTTTCCTTTTCTCAAATCTGGACGGATGCAAGAGAAAATATATTGGTTCGATTGAATCTGCAACAGCACAACCGTGTTCTCGACTGATTATTAGGTTTATCCTAGCAAAAACTGTAGAGTTACTTGACTTGATTTTCCCAATTATTCTCTGAGAGAAGCCATGGAGAGCGTTCCAAATAAATGGATAAGTAAAAAAAAGCCATTGTTGTTGTTTTTCCCTAAAAAGACAGTCAAATAGTATTTTACGGTACCCCTGAAATAACTCTTGCAAAAGGACACATTTTTTCAGATTTTTGGGAGATATCACTTCGGAGGCTTCTCAAGAAATTATGTTATAAATCATTCAGGACTTCTACAAAAGCACACTTAATTACTTTCATCATTTTTTTTCGGAATGTAAAATAATATTTTTTAAAGCATTTTTTTTTCAGACAATATTTGAGAAGTACTATAAAAAATATTCTAGACATTCTAAAGGATTATACCACATTTGTTCAAGATGATGATGTTGTAAGAAATTCATACAGAAAAGATTACCTATATAACAAAAACACAAGAATTTCAACATGCTCATTGAAAATTTTAACGAAATTCCGCCAAAAGTTTCAGCAAAACTTCTAAAAATACCCTGTTTTAAGTATAGTCACATGAATCATATGCTAAAAAGACAACATTTTATTGTCTCCAGTAGGCTCAGTGTACCAGTTATGGCTATAGTACCTCAAATTCGCCATAGTTGATTTTCAACCTTTAACGATGCAAATCACCAAGAAAAAATATGTGAACAATCGATCACGTTCATAAAAGATGATTGCACTCATTCAAATTTCACATTTTGCTCAAATTATGATTGAAATAAATCATTTTCCTTAAAATTTCGGCTTCCTTGCACCCTATTTCGCCATAGTGTACCAGTTATGGCAAATCCCATAAGGAATGCATGTAAATAGTGCGAAGTGGAACCGAAATTAAAAAGTATGTCCATAACTGGTACAGGGTTCCTACCATTGGCACACGCCGTAATAAATAGTAAAAGTGAGTTTGGCTCAGATTTTATATTTTTCCTGTAAAGTATGAAAACAAATCTATCATTTGACATATCGCCGACATTCGTCGGTCTTCTTCTTATTTTTGTAGAAGTACTTTTCCTTAGGTAGTGCGATAACTGGTACAGGCACCCTAATACAAAATTTGGTTTTCACTATTTTAAATATCAATTCTTGTTTTACTCCTTGACTAGTTTTCAGGAGATTGAAAATAGTTGAAAATAGTGACTTTTTACCAGAAATAGTGACTTTAGTTGAAAAGTCTTGAAAATAGTGACTTTATAGTGACTTACACGAAAATAGTGACCAAGTCACTAAATAGTGACTCGCTACCAGGCCTGGTATTAGTATGATTGCAATTTAGTACGAATGCGCATTCGTATTTCTTCGAGCTCCCATTGTTGTCAGCCGTCCAAAGGTATCACCACAGACAAACAGAACTAACACGGAAAAAAAATCAATCGATCATGCTCTTAACGATCATTTTTAATCTTCACAGTTGTGGCTTTCACAACCAGAGGTCTTCACATTGTTTTTCTTTGCGTTTAACGTTTCCAAATACCTAGCATCTTTTGTTGAAGATATTGTACAACGCAGTGTGTCGTGCAACATGCCCACCAGGTGATGGTAATGTGAACTGGACGATGGACTGTCACGAAAATTGTTGTAGCTGTTACGTCTTTTTGTCTGTGGTATTGCTGTCTACACGCAGAAAAATGGCGCTTGTTTAAAACAATAAAACGCATGGTTGATTTTCAAACTGAGAATTTACTTATTCCAAAGTACCTAATATTTAATTGTTTTCATTTAGTGTTTATCGATAAAAACAACCGATTACCATCATTTCATATAATGTCAAAAATTTCATTTGTTTCAACAAAATAAAAACCATAAACATGGTCCGAAAGCAGTCACACATCTATAAAATGCTTACCCCAACATCGCCACAACGAAGAAGGTGCAGCAAATTCATCACGCCAACTTCCACGTGCAGCTTTGGCCGTGATGGATAACGCGCAGGTACTCACGAAAGCATCCACAAAAAGTTGATCGGTTTCGTCTTTTTTGTCTTTTTTTAGTCGTTCTCCTCCCCATCCGCTTACCGACGGTCTAAAAATAGATTTCCGAGCTGTCGCAGTTGCTGCCGTCACCAACACAATCACATTCCGGGTTTGTTAGTGGCAAAAGTGCAGTCGTTTGAATCAATCCATTATTTCATGTTGAAAATACCATATCTCTGTTTGTTTTAACAAACTGTCAAAAATTTCGACAAATGAAAATATTTGTATTATCAAACAATAGAATAGTTCAGTTTAAACTAGAAATCAGTAGCGACAAACTGAAAAATCGGTTGATTTGAACTTGAATTTAATTGTGTTTACAATTTATTTTTCTGCGTGTATCGTAGCATTACTTCCCAGACAAACCTATAGATAGTAGAGTAAACATAGATCCGCGGACACCGCTGACTAAAATGTTTCTAGCGTGTAAGTAGTAATTTTCAAGAGTGCGACGGTTGAATATGACGTCATGCGCTCCATTGATGTTGTTCAAATCGTGACGTCATGCTCGTTTGGATACAGATTTTGACAGTTCGTTTGGATACAACGGATTCATCAACACGGATCTATGTTTACTCTACTATCTATAGACAAACCCTGTCGTGTTAGATTCTGCATACCAACGTATACCGTGCGAGCACCATATTATAGACAGCTCCATATTCTGAACAGTCGGCAAATACAAAATAGATTTGTTGTCCGGCATTCTTGCAACATATCCTGCCCACCGTATCCGTCCAGCTTTAACCACTGTCAGGATGCTGGGTTCACCGTAGAGTGCAACGCGCTCGTAGTTCTTCCTTCGCCGTCACACACCGTTCTCCTGCACGCCGCTGAAGATCGTCCTTAGTACCCGTCGCTCGAAAACTCCGAGTGCTTGCAGGTCCTCCTCGAGCATCGTCCATGTATCATGTCCGTAGAGGACCACCGGTCTTATTAGCGTCTTGTACATAGTAAATTTGGAGCGGGGTGAAACTTTTTTGATCGCAGTGTCTTCTGGAGCCCGTAGTAGGCTCGACTTCCACTGATGATGCGCGTTCGTATTTCACGGCTCACGTTATTGTCAGCCGTTAGCAAGGAATTGAGGTAGACGAATTCTACTAGCACCTCGAAAGTATCCCCGTCCATCGTAAAATTGCAGCCACGGCTTGTCCTGGCTTGTCCACGGCTTGGCCGGTTTTCGTGAAGATCGCACCACGGCTATTGAGCCCTTCTCGTCGCATAACACCTTCCATAGCGGTGTTGAATAGTAGGCGGGAAAGTCCATCACCTTGTCATACCCCATAAATAACAGCTTTCTTCTAATGTTCGTCCTTTCACGTATGACCTTCGGCGGCCTGCCGAATTCGGTCTTCACTAGTTGAACGTATTCCTTGACACGATACCTCGAGTGAAGTAATTGATCATAGCGAGAAGATAAGGACATCCTCCTGGTGTCACGTCCACATTGGTTTACACACAGTAGTGTGTACGATTCTATAACATTCCCCAGAAAACCAATCCCCAGAATTCCATTCCCCAGAATGTACCATTCCCCAGAAAACCATTTCCCAGAAACCCATTCCCCAGAATGTACCATTCCCCAGAAATCCATTCCCCAGAATTCCATTCCCCAGAATGTACCATTCCCCAGAAAGAAAATAAAACTATTGTTTTATTTCTGAATGGTTTATCTTCTTCTTCTTTATGGTTCTACGTCCGCACTGGGACTTGGCCTGCCTCTCTTCAACTTAGTGTTTATTGAGCAATTCCACAGTTATTAATTGAAGGGCTTTCTTTGCCTGCCATTGCATGAATTTGTATATTGTGAGGCAAGTACAATGATACTCTATGCCCAGGGAGTCGAGAAAATTTTCCCGACCGAAACGGGAATCGAACCCGCCGTCCCCGGATTGGCGATCCATAGCCTTAACCACTAAGCTAACTGGAGACCCTGAATGGTTTATATTAATCGCTAAAAATCAAATATTTAATCGTAAGAAATCACCGAAAGAAACATCCTGCCAAAAATTCTTAAAAACTTTGGAAGTAAGCATGATTTGCCTTTACAATTTAGATTATTGGTATAATTATTGGCGTCGCAACTGCTTACTTTTTCAACATACATTTTTCCTTCTTTTCTGCATAGGTTGTTCTTTCGAATTGCACTTTTCAGTAAATTATCGACATCAAAATTTCTTACATTTTCTACGTAGTTTTTCCTTCTTTTCTGCATAGGCTGTTCTTTCGAGTTACACTATTCAGGTAATTATCGGCACCACAAGCACAGGTATTTAGAAATTTGAAAAAAATATTAAATAAATATTTTAGCAATTTTAACACCGGTGGAGGCTGTAATGCCCATAATTTCCCGAAAAAGAAGGGAGAATCTATGTTAAAAAAGTATATACGCAGTTGCGATGCCGATAATTTCCTGAAAAGTGCAACTCGAAAGAACAGACTATGCAAAAGAAGGGAAAATTGTTGATGAACATATAAGCAGTTGTAATGCCAACAAAACGACTCAAACATTTTTTTAACGAAGAAGGAAACGTAACACTCTGATAATTGCCATCGTACAGGGGATGGCCAAAATGTTTGGGATAGGCAACTGTTTTTTTTCTCACAAAAAACTTCAACAAGCTATAACTTTTCATAAAGCGCATCAAAAAATCTCAAATTTTGACTGTTTGTCAACCTGTTATGTGTGCATCATTGGTACAAATTTAAGCTCGATTGATTAATATTTCGCAAAGTTAGAACCGTTCGGGTAAAACACTATTTTTCAAACAACTCATTTTTTAGCTGTCATATCTCGGAAACCAGTGAACCGAATTGAATGAAATTTTGAACGTACACTAACAATATGTAAATGCTTCACAAACTATTAAAACATAGGTACTTTTTAAACATTGAAAAAAGTTATCATGGATTGACACTTTTTAGATTTTTCTCGAAAAAATGTAATTTTTTTACATCAATGTCAATAAATTTTAGTGTTGATATCCAAAGATTTTGCACTTCTGTTCTCAAGTTATCTCTAATCAGATATATTAGAGCCTATTAAGATTGAAAGAAGAACACTTTTAGTAATGTTTGTGTGGTGTTGTAAATTTGACTTATTTTCCTCTATATGGGTAAAAATTTCAAACCGGTATAACTTAATTCGCCGTGAGAATATATTACATTTTATAACGTCATATCAAGTATCAATATATTATTGATGAACGTTAAAAAATTCATTCAATTCGGTTCACTGGTTTCCGAGATATGACAGTTCAAAAATTAGTTGTCTAAATAATAGTGTTTTACCCGAACGGTTCCAACTTCGTGAAAAATTAATCAATCGGGTCCAAATTTGTACCAATGATGCACATATAACAGGCAGACAAACAGTCAAAATTTGAGATTTTTTGATGCACTCTATGAAAAGTTATAGCATGTTGAATTTTTTTGTAGGAGAAAAAAAGTTGCCTATCCCAAACATTTTGGCCATCCCCTGTACTT
The DNA here is from genome assembly GCF_035046485.1 of Aedes albopictus. Taxonomy (NCBI): domain Eukaryota; kingdom Metazoa; phylum Arthropoda; class Insecta; order Diptera; family Culicidae; genus Aedes; species Aedes albopictus. Next base: position 83,568,648 of record NC_085138.1, on the reverse strand, counting down.
CGATTTAACGGTTTATTTGAGGGTTGACCAACTGCCAATCCGCGGCGCTCGCATCGTTTTTGTTCGAGTTTGACACTACTGCCACCTAGTTGATGGTTGGCCAAATTCAGTCCTTTTAGAATTAAGCGAATCTGTTTCCGAGACTAAAATTTGAATCGAAAAATGTTCGAAGTGTTACGTCTGTTTGTCTGTGGTGACATTGTTTTCCTTTCGGCATTCAAAAACCCAACACTGTTCCTTTTTTTAAACAAGCTTTTTTTTAGAATTTAGGCAATTGGTACAATTATAGGAATTATAACTGCTTTCATTTTCAACATAGATGTTTCCTTCTTTGCTGCATAGGCTGTTCTTTCGAATTGCACTTTTCAGGAAATTATCGGCATCACAACTGCTTACTTTTTCAACATAGATTTTCCCTTCTTTTCTACATGGGCTGTTCTTTCGAGTTGCAATGTTTAGGTAATTATCGGCACCACAAGCACAGGTGTTTAGAAATTTGAAAAAAAAAATATATAATAAATATAACATCAATTTAACACCGGTGGTTGCAATAATGCCCATAATTTCCTGAAAAGTGCAATTTGAAAGAACAGCCTATGTAGAAAAGAAGGGAGAATCTATGTTGAAAATGTAAGCAGTTATAATTCCAAAAAAATTACTAATTGCCTTAATTCTAAGAAAAAAATTTTTTTAAAAGAAGGAACATTGTTGGGTTTTTGAAAGCCAAAAGGAAAACAATGATACCTTTTTCCTTCTTCATTAAAAATATTTAGAATTGCTGGCATTAAAACTGCTTATACCTATGATCACTTTTTCTATTCCATAGTATTAGAATAATGGTAAAAGCCCTTCTCATACCGCATGAATGAAGGGCCTTTGAAGCGAATAATTAGGAGCATCCATTGGGATGGATTCCTCCAACCATTTGCGTAGAAAAACGTGGTCAGTTGAGTCTTTCCGAGTAACTCAAAGTTTTCGACAGAAAAATCTTTTTAATATAAACCGACCATAAACTGGTCCATTAGCATCTTGTACACTGAACAACATCAAAAGAAAATGCATTTTCTCTATAAATTTTGCACATCACTTTTAAAACTTTATTCATCGTGAAACAAGTGCTGCACAATTTTCACAAATCTGTCAAAAACAAAACATTTTATAGCAACGCAACTGGAATGGACAGTTTGTGAACTTTCAAGATAGGTTTAAAGATCAACATGCAACTGTGTACAATGGTAATTAAACGTTTGAACCATTGTAGAATATTTTTATGGATATATCGTATAAGAAATAGATGTTTGCGCGTAATAACACTATAATGTTAAAATCCTTGCCTATAACATATTTTTATGATCAACATTGTACTGTTTGTGTATCGAATTAAACTTTTTAGACGAGTATATTAAGCTTTTCTGGGGAATGGTACATTCTGGGGAATGGATTTCTGGGAAATGGTACATTCTGGGGAATGGTACATTCTGGGAAATGGTTTTCTGGGGAATGGTTTTCTGGGGAATGGTTTTCTGGGGAATGTTATAGAATCGTGTGTACGGTATCTAACAGTTGCTGAAGTTTCCGGTCTGACTACTTGGGAAACGGAAGACGTGTCAGCTTACCTTCAAGATAGCTATTCATGGGTGATCCGGCAGCCGCAATCTTCCTTCTCGATCCCAGTAGTCATGTTATTGGATAAAATGTCATGGATGGCGTCATAATCGCGATGCCGTATAACACGTTGCCATGTGTGCTGACAATTTGCTGTGTACTTCATCACCGCTAATGCTTCCTGGACTACCTTCAGGCAGTCACAACCCACCGAAAATGATCGATCACTTTTGTGTCCTTCAGTATACCTACGACATCATTTGACGTCAACACAGAAACTACGTTCGAATCGAATTCCGATACCAGCAGCACACTTTTGCAGGTTACTGTTTATGGTTTACCCGCCGCAGAAATCATCTGACACGAACCGATTCCTATTGCTTTCGTCGTAAGGGGTCGTCCATAAATGACGTGACATTTTAGAGGGGAGGGGGAAGTCCCTGAAATTGCTACGAGCCATATATTAGGTATGGGAAAAAAGGCTACGAAGAGGGAGGGGGTGTTGAAAATTGGTCAAAAAATGCTACGTCATTAATGGACGACCACTAATACCATCGACAATAATCACTTCCTGTTTGTTACTCTTGGAAATCATTCCGATGGGCACACGTAGGTACCTGATCCATGCCTTCGACTTCGTTTCCGACCCCGTAATGAGGAAAAAGAACTCCTGTTTCTTCTGAGTTTTCGGGGACGAGTCGCTCACGAACTTACACTGAAATAATTCTAAGAGCCTATTTCATCAGACGCTACACATACATTTTACCCCTAGTCTGACATGTTCACTTCAAATGAATCGTTATACCTATCATATCAAAAACAGTTCCGATTGAAAAGCCTTCTAATGAAACTAAATGACACTTGCGCATATCGGAGTTATATGCACTTAACACGATCGATACATCAGCTGTGCATATACTGTCCGGGCCGGGTGGAAAAGCAACATTGGCAGATAAAGTGGAACACGTTTTGCAGAATTCCGCAATTCCAGTAAGTGAGCTTCGTGGTCGTGCGGCTAGCGGCGTCGGTCATTTAGGCGTTGTGAGTTCGATTCCCGCTCCAGCCGAGGAAACTTTTTTTCAAAATAAGAAGGATATTATTAGAGTTGCATATACATTGGCGCACCCAGCCCGCGTGATAGAAGCAAAATGCATGACATATAAAAGTATCATGGTGACCTGAGAGTCATACCACATGCGTCGCATATAACTCTCACTTCCCATTTTCAACCTTAGATCAGATTCATATGATATTCCAATAGTGCAGTAATATATGATTGACATATAACTGTGATCGGGAGAGTTGGCTCAGTATAGGCAACCACCTTGTCCTTAATTCACTGAGCCAACTCCCTCGATCATAGTTATATGTTAGTCCTATATTACTGCACCATTGGAAAATCATATGAATCTAATCTGAGGTTGAAAATGGGGAGTGAGAGTTATATGCGACACATGTGATATGACTCTCAGATCGCCATTATACTGTTAGATGTCTTGCATTTTGCTTTTATCATGTGGGCTGGGTGCGCGAATGTATATGCAACGCCGATAATACACTACTCATTTTGAAAAAAAGTTTCCTTAGGCTGGAGTGGGAATCGAACTCACAAACGCCTAAGCGAGCGACGACCCCGCTAGCCGCACGACCACGAAGCTCACTTACTGGAATTGCGAAATTCTGCAAAACGTATTCCACTTTATCTGCCAATGTTGCTTTTCCACCTGGGCAAAGTTATATGCACAGCTAATGTATGTATTGATCGTGTTCAATGTGCATACCCAGGTAACCAATAAGCAGTTAAAATGGCATTAATTCGGCACTATATGCGCCTTTACAGCAGGTCATTAAATGCTAGTCTGCCGTATATGCGCCGTAAGTGCTAATTAAATGCAGGTTTTGGCCCGATATACGGCTGATTAAATGCTTATCCCTCCTATCCCCCACATTGTCAAAAATAAAAACAAATATTCTCCCCTGCCCATTTTACGGCTTCCATCTCCCGTGAAACTTTTGCGGCTCGGAGCATGGTCGGAACTACCGTTGTTGTTGATTTTTTTTTGCTGATTTCGGCCAAATTAGGATTCGATTCCTCGATCCTCGGGTTGACGATGCTGCTGAACCGCGCTGCAGGGTAAGCTATAGATGATTAGATAATGTGCGTTGGATTTTTGATCTATTTAAGGCTAACACCGGCAGTTCCTTCGTTATGTTATGGGCTTGGGAGGTGTTGATAATGAAATCAACCATAGGAAGCCAGCAATGGAATGTTTTGATTTGTCTTTATTTAAGAGACTTTCAGCCCTTGCCTGGTTCGTCTAATGGAATGTATTTGCCATGGCATGATTTTCCCATTAATCTTCTTCGTTGTTACCTATGAATGACAGTACATGCAAATGATAGTGGCTTCTACAGCAATGATACGTAAATTAGAAGTGGAAATGTTTTGAGCTTTTAGCATCGCTCATCTCTGTTAGCAGTTTTATGGCAATAAAGTAGCAGTTATGATGCCTGTTAACCAAAACTTACTGTGCATTTGAAATGCTACGCAACTGCTGTCAGAATTTAAGTTGCATTCAAATTGTTAATGTAGGGCAGTTTAGCAGTCGAACTGCTATGATACGGCAGTAAGTAGGTCGAATGCAGATATGTAACAGAAATACAGCTTATTCAAATGCTTATTGGTTACCTGGGTATAACTTCGATATGCGCAAGTGTCATTGAGTTTTATTAGAAGGCTTTTCAATCGGAACTGTGTATGATATGATACGTATAACGATTCTTTTGATGTGAACGTGTCAAACTACGGGTACAATGTATGTGTAGTGTCTGGTAAAAAAGGCTCCTGGATTTATTTCAGTGTTGGCTTATTAACCAAATCCAATGTCAGCTCTTCGTGAGACCTGCTAGCCAAAGCCGTGATTGGTGTTGAACTTGTGTCAATATGACCCAGACAGGCACGCTGAACGTGCACTACCGCATTGTGGTGCGAAAAAGTTAACACCTTAGGAGGGTTAAGAATGGTCACTTTGGACGTCAGTGTTGCAGAATTTGCAGTTTTGAAGGCCTTGAATGGCACACATTTCTCAAATGAAGGACGTGCCAGAACCCAAGCGTCGCCTGTGCCTTCTGGCTGCCACCGTCCCACTTGTCGGATTGATTTCGTCATCCACCGGCGCCGCAGTAGTAATGAACTGCTAAAAGTCCTCTCGGACGAGGAGGAGCTCCTTCTTGGTTTTTCAAATGCTGTAATTTCTTCCGTTGAGTTTATTTACATTACCGGCCAGACTAAGGCCTGAGTGTCTTCTACGTACATAGGAGTCATCTCCATTCGACTCGGTCCATGGTTTGGTTATGCGTCTACATTCCTGCATTCATCGAAGAGTCCGTAAATCATCCTCCACTTGGTCGAGCCACCTAGCTCGCTGCGTACTATGTCTTCTTGTACCAGTCGAATTGCTCTCTCGAATCGGGTTGCTATCATAGGTCCTCGATTTTCGCGGTGTGGACGACGGTGTGTTCTCTCAGCAGATCATGGTTCATTTGCCTTCACCAAGTCCTGTCATTCATCTGCACTTAGCCGTAGACGGTACGCAACACCTTCCGTGCGAAAACTCCAAGGGCGCGTTGGTCATCTGCACGTATAGTTCATATTTCGTACCCATAGAGGACTACCGGTCTAATCGAAGCTTTGTAGATGGTTAACTTCGTGTGACTGCGAGCTTTTTTCGACCGTAGGGTCCTGCGGAGTCTAAGGTAAGCTCTATTTCCTGCCAAAATGTGCTGGTGGTGTCATTGTCGGCAGTTACCAGTGAGCCCATGTACACGAATTCTACAACCGCCTCAATTTCATCACCGTCGATAGAAATCCGGGGTGCGGGCTCGGTGATTCCTCACTGGAGCCCCTTGCCATCATGTACATTGTCTTCGACACATTAATGATTAATTCGATTCGCCTGGTTTCATTCTTTAGTCAAATGTACGTTTCCGCTATCGTCTCAAATTTGCGAGCTATAATATCAATATCATCGGCGAATCAAGTAGCTGAACGGACTTCGTGAGAATTGTACCACTCGTGTTCATCTCCGCTCTCCTTATTACAACTTCTATGGCGATGTTAAACAGCAAGAACGAAAGACCATCACCTTGCCGTAACTTTCTGCGAGATTCGGAGGGACTCGACAGTATCCCTGATACTCGAACTACGCACATCACTCGACCCATCGTCACCTTGATCAATCGTATAAGATTACCCGGGACTCCGTATTCGTGCATATTCTGCCATAGCTGGTGTCGATCCATTGTATCATACGTCGATTTAAAGTCGATGAACAAGTGATTTATGGGCACGTTGTATTCGCGGCATTTCTGCAACACCTGGCGGATGGCGAACATCTGGTCTGTTATAGCTCGTTCATCCATGAATCCAGCCTGATATTGCCCCACGAACTTTCTTGCAATCATTGATAGATGGCGGCATCAACTTTGAAAGAGAGCCTTGTAGGCAGCGCTCAATTTGTGCGATCACATCGTAGTTACCGCAAACCAACTTTTTGTAGATGGGGCAAACAATACCTCCCATCCATTCCTCCGGTGATACTTCTTCCTCCCAAATTTTGATAATGACCCAGTGTTCCTCCACCGTATTGTAGAGAAGCTCGCTTGGTAGTTGGTAGTAGTTACAACCGGACAGTTTCTTGACCGATTCCTGACAGAAACTTTCTACAGTGACTGCCATTTGAACGTTTCTGCCAGGAATCGCTCAGGAAATTTCTTGAGCGATTGCTTTCGAACACAAAACTAGGCTTTAGAGAGGAATAATACCCAACTTGATTGAAAGCGTAGTGAACTAAATTCATTGACAATTCCAATTCTTACAGACTTCTATTATTGTTACCTCAGTTTAATCACCGAGTTGCTTTGTTCTCCATCAGGACGATTGTTCCTAAAATCCTGGGAATCCGTGAAGCTAATTATTGTTCTATATGGAACCTTATTTGAAAATGGAGTTCACACACTGTCATCAAACCATGCCCATATTAACCGAATGGTTGTTACAAGCGTTTCAAAAACAAGTCACGGAATGGATTACATACACACACATATAAGGGAAGCTACCAATCACCAGCCAGTTAAAACTATCGCACTGATACGCAAGAATTCTTAAACGAAGATGTACCTTAGAACTTACCAAATGACGACAAACGGACAGGCAAACTATTTTGTTCATATATGTGTGTATGTAACCATAACCAAAGCACTTGGAAAAATCAAGAAAGTGATACAGAGAACTAAAACACTATGGCGGGGGTTACATTTGCTTTGACAGTAATTACCATTTATTTGAATAGTTTTTTTTTCTCCTTTTTGAAAGTGAATTTGTTATTTGCTGGCTATTATTGTTTTCAAGTTAGGATCCTGACTACTAAAATGCGCCTTCCAACCGTTACACAGTTTTCAAAACAGCGATAGTTTCTGGTTTTTTATCAGCTATATTCCATAGTTTGATTAAGTTTTAATCTACTCCAAAGAGATATTGGTAAGTCTTATGTTTTCTTGCTTCTCCGGTTCATCGCTTTCGGCTGCGAGTTAATCGTTCGTGGTTGAACACGTCACCAGGGAACCGAAAATGTTTGCATTGTTCAAAAAAAACGAAACGAAGAAATATAGAACTGTTGGAATCTTAAACCTAACACTAAGCAAACACATTCTCATACCTTTGTCAAACAGACAGTTAGCCGTTTTGGATCGCAACCGTTTACAGTTAGATTTTCGGTGAAAAGTACACAACTAAACAGTTCAAATAAGCAAAAAGACATGTTCACCTTTTTTTCGGTTTCAATCAAAACTACGCGCTCACGACACTACATTCACTTCTCTAGCTCATTTCACATTCTGCTGTTAAACCATCTGATTAGTTTCTTTAGTTTCTCTTCTCACACTTCCCTAGAGCTTACCGATTATGCTTAAAAACACATACATGTATATCGTTTGCCTGTACTATCATCGTCACTTGCAGTGGTTCAAAACGGGACTTGAACGGGGGTGTAAGCCTTAGGTATACACGTACAAAATTAAGGTTCTTGAGTTGAGACTGTTGAGGACCAAGACCTCGGTCGACATGTGTGGTGGAGATTTTGTGGAGCTGCGACGGAACGCATTCATTGGAAGATGACAATCTAGATTCTACGGTGCGAGTATGCTAATGTGCGCAACACCTGTGGGAGGTGTCCGGATTTACGTCCTTGAGGGGTGAAAGAAATAAATGGAAGGAAAATGACGATTAACTTGTGCAAAAATCAATTGGTGAAGGAAACTCTCAGTTTATAACTGATGCGTAAGAGATAGATGACTGTACAATTTGTAGTTGCTACTCCGTGATTGCATAGAACAGTCAAAGTGCAGCCTGGTGTTGGCTTTTACCATACTCAATGTGCATCTTTGAAAGTGTCATACCCACCAGGGTGCGAGGCCGCCATTTTTAAGAATCCAACATCTTGTAAACATTTGTGTATCCACAAAGGAATCCATTGTGGATACACGATAGATGTTGGCTACTGTCAGATGCATTAAGTGGGATTAGGGCTGCCACATACGTGGTCATACCAGGTAATTGAAGAAGGGAGGGAATGTTAGTACGACATACGTGCTAAAAGAGACCGAGATCACATGTCTCTTCTTCACAGTTGTCGAGGGAAGAAGTTTTTGTTAGTGGGAAGGGATGGAAGTGAAGGTTACTCCGGATCTGGATTCACTTCGGTAAGTATAAACAAACCGATCTATGTAACCTGTTTTAAACAATGCGACATTCTGATGGAAATGTCTTTGACGTATTCGACATCTATAATGACGAACTTGGGAAATTCTCACACTCTAACTTGCCGTTTTCTTGTAGATAGAGCAAATTACCCCTTTCTTCCACTTCTCCGATAGCCGATCCGTTTTCCAGATCCTGACATCAGCTGGTATAGAGAAATTATGGGCCCTATTTTTATTAGCCTGTTGAATTACATAGGCCCTTATTATGAGTGTCACTACACGGTGAAAATCGTTCACGGTGACACATTGCGAATCCACGGTGAAAAAGTTGTGGGTTAATCAAATGGGAATCACTTTCACGGTCCTTATTACCGGTGTTACTTTTTCGATTTCACCGTGAAGTGACACTCGTAATTAGGCCCATAAACTTTACTTCACTGGTGACTTAGCTGCTTCCCACCATCCGCCGTGCTAACGTAGCCATTTATTCAGCTGCCTTGATTCAGTGCCTGCGATCTCTGTACCATTCAGGCGTTCGTCGGGCTACTTCCACCACCTTTCGATCACTTCACGTCAAGAGGCTCATCTCCTTATTCCGGCATATTTCGGCTCGCGACACGAAGTCGATGTGAGATGCGTTGAGCTTCCTGTGGAACTTCCGTGTTTTCATAGAAACCAGAGCAGATCCATTTCCACGCACTCCGGTATCTTCCAGACGCCATTTTTCCTTATTCCGAACGAGGCGTTCTGCTGCTTTCGCTACTGATTGTATTGTTGCACGTTCTACCAGTTTCCATGCTGCAGCATTATGACAGAGGAACTATAACAGAGACTCTTGTAGCTGCAGGTCTTTTTGCTTGCTCTTATCTCGGTCTACTAGTACGCCGATGGTCTCTCATTCCTAGGATAGGCTTTTCTGGGAATGGTGGCATCGAATGCACGTGAGAGCACCACTACCAACTGATCACCGCTTAGACCAAGTAATCTTCGCTTACGGTGAAGCGCCTCCCTAAATTCGCTAAATACCTCGTCGTTGAAGTATAATATCTTCCATCTTCGAAGCTTTTGTATTCTGGCCCAGACGTCGCTTCCTCTTTGGCTGCTGTTTTTGTAGTCAAAACTATAGCGAACTGCTTGATGGTCGCTATGATTATAGGCACCATCTACCCTTCTTTCCAAACTACTTGTTGGGCTAGGACTACAGAAAGTAACGTCGGTGATCGACTCTACGTTTCGACTAAAGATACTTTTAGTGCCGATGTCAGCCAGATGAAAATAGCAGAGAAAGCAGAAAAACACATCTGTACAGGTCGAGGTTACAAACTGGTGTGATCTTTATTCACCTCTTTTCCCCTTTTCATCCATGCCTTATTGCGTTACACTAATGATCCATTCACACTGTCAATTGCGTACTCGATGAATGCGTGATGTTTAATGGGACAGTGATTCTCAATGGCATAGTGCTGCCATCACTCCTCCTCATCGCGCTGAGATCGTAGACCAATCCTCTCGCGTCCTCTAGCTTCACCCTGTTCAGCGATTTTGTTAGTATGTCCGCCAACATGTCCGCCGATGCGTCACATTTATTATTTGGTGTCCACGTGCTTGAATCGCTTCAGTCCTGCGTTCTCATCCAACATCGTGATGCAACTTTGGTTGTCTTCGAAGATCTGCACTGATTTTTGTACAGGCTCTCCGAAATCCGTCCTCAACTTTTTGAGCCAAAGCACCTACCGACAACTTTCAGCTAACAGAATGTACTCCGCTTCGGTCGATGAAAGTGACACGCACGCTTGCTTTCTGGCACATCAAGAAATCAAGCGACCGCCCAATCGAAATAGGTAGCCCGAATTCGATTGCCGGTCCTTCACATTTCCGGCCCAGTCTGCGTCCACGTAGCTCTGAAGTTCTTCTTTGCCGGCACTTGGCACCTAGCACCAGCTCACTGGTCGCCTTCAGGTAGCGCAGAACTCTTTTCGCTCCGTCCAATCCACATTCATTAGCTTGCTCACCTGCCTTCCAAGAATCGATGTAATTATAGTGATGCCTAGCCTGGTACTCACTGACAGGCAGTGTTGGTAAAAACTCAAATTCTCAAATCTCATGGTTGAGTTGTTTCACGCGCGATTCTTGACACGCCAAACTCACTGCCGAAAAAATCATGCATGAGTTTACTCGTGATTGCACTCATTGCTTTATTTCTTGGTATACTTATTATTTACATCACAGTTTTTAGGATTATATGATAGAACAAAAGCAAACCTAGCGTACAGTACCATTGAATATCGTTAAAATTGATTTTGGTTCGTTCTACAAGCAAACGAGATTTCGGCGCTTGACTCGTGAGAGCGAGATTTTGCATAAAAATCTCGCGCGTGAGAAAATGCTTCCGAATCGCGCGCGAGTTTGCTCACGCAGGAGCGGTTCATGAGTGTGCTTTGAGTGTGATTTTACCAACACTGCTGACAGGTACAGCAAACCACCGACGAGGCTCTGGAACTTTTCATTGTTCGGTAGATTCTCCAAATCCTCCTTTTGCTGTAGATATCCGACGTCCATAGGAATTCTTGATACCTTCGCATCCGCAAGTTCAAACTGTTCAACCAGCTTGTCGATATATGCTTTTTGGTCCAAGCAGTAGGCGTTACCTTCCTTCATCACTCTTATACCGAAAAAATGCATCACCTCACCAAGCGTTGTTATTTGGAATTCTCTAGCCAAGGCCTTCACAATCCCGTCGTATTCCTTGTCATCGGAGGTGACGACTAGCATATCACATAACACATAACACATAGACAAGAATATACACTACCCGTCATAAGTACGGACTCACAAAAAGTATTGCAACAATATTGCATCACCCTGACTCACCTCGATATCTCCAAAACCTGAGGACTTACAAAGATGCTGCCTTCAGGAAAGTTATTCAGAAGACCAAAAGCAACAACTTTCCTGAAGGCGGCATTTTTGTAGGTGTTCTGGTTTTAGAGATATCGAGTCAGGGTGATGCAATATTGTTGCAATACTTTTTGTGAGTCCGTACTTATGACGGGTAGTGTACACAGGCACGGATCACCTTCCGCCTGCTTGAGTCCGAGTCGCATCAGAATATTTTTCAGCTTTTCGTTCCAAACTCTGGCTGATTGCTTCAACCCGTAGAGGCTTTTGCACAACCGACAAACCTTGTCACTTTCAACTCGGTGGTGCCCGCATATAAATTGTCACGCAGCGACTTCAGCTCGTCGTTCATGGCAGCCTTCCAGTGATCACTCTCAGGACCACTCGCCGCCTGCTGGTAACTACGGGGCTCGTCTACGCTCAGGTGGAACACCTTTCGTTGACCTTGCTCACCGAGTAGGTGTACCTGCGAGTTGCTCCTCCTGAAAGTGGTTCGACTCCTCCTGGATAGTAATGATATCCTCATCTTGGCAAGATTCATCATTCCCCTGACATCTTCATACAAGCTTTGGTCTGCTGGATCTTCGAAGCCACGCACCAAATTTTCGCAAGATTCTTCATCCAAACCACGGAATTCTTCTTCATCGCTATCTTCGTCCAAACCACCATCTGATTTATCGGATTCTTCATCGGACCCGTTCAACTCCTCCTGCTCCACGTTGCCAACCGACCTTGCCGGCAGCTGAGCTAGCTCGAAGAAATTCTCAGCGACCGTATCTGTAACCTTATCACCCGACTGCAAGAAACGAGCACCACGACTGAAAACGACATCGTTTGTCTTCATGTTGATGAAACACCACGCTTTATGCTACTGGGAGTACCCAACGAAAGTCTCGCCTTCGACTGCAGCTTCGTCCGCTTCTCCTTCGGGATGAACACGTACGCCTCTGAACCGAGCACCTGAAGCATGCTTATGTCCGGTCCCTCCATAATTTTGGATACCTCCGCGACCCAGTTGCCGTTACCAGCTGGTACTCGGTATGAGTCCGCTATGATATCCATATCCGTCCCCAATTCAGCGACTGCCTGGTCTGAACTGCTGAACTGCATAACAGTAGTTCAGATTTAGCTGCGTTACCAGTACTGCATTGTGACTTGTCAGCTGAGATTCTCTCGAAGGCCGAGCATCTTGGCCTCCCGTTTAATGCTTGCTGTACATGGATTCCCCGGAACAAATCACGTACTTAAGAGGGCTTGTGTAGCCCCAAGGCTCTTGAAGCAAACCTCCGATGACCCGTGTATGCCTAGCGGACATACCGACCAGCCCAACTGGAGCTTTCCTACTTCAACGGACTTATAAGCATTCGCCACTGTAGCTGAACCAAGGTTACCTGTGTCCCTGTCGTGCCTTCCCGTAGCCGAATGGCAGCGGGGTCACCTGCACCACGTGTTGTGCTGCTAAAAACTTTTCTGCGCCCATGAACTCGTCCCGTTGTTTTTGACATTTAGAATTCCTTGGGCGAGAAGCGCCCTCACTTCGACATTCCCACCAAGGACCATTTCCGCAAAGCACTTCAAGATGGCGTCCTTACAGGTTGTATTGCGCTTGAGCTCAAGAATCATTTCACCAGTAAGAGCACAGGCTGCAAGATTTGTATGCTTGGGGCATCGCCTTCAAAATTTCCGAGTACTTATGTCGAATTCGTTTTTGATTCAGTTCTAACCTGGGTTGGAACTGGATGAGATCACAGTTTCAACCCCAACCCGACTTCGGTTTCGCTTGTACTAAAGTTTGTTTGTTTACACATTTTCCGCCAATCCAGTTCCAACCCAGGTTCAAAAACGAATTCGACATTAGATTCGTCCGTCTTGATGACGACGAATCTGCCTGTTCACTAAGGTCGCAATTCTTTGTTCAATTCCATCCGGGACGGGCCGACCTTTTCAAGCCCACCCTTCCCAACCTTCCGGGACACCTGGCCGGCGTCCGGCTTGTTGGCATTACTGCCTTTCATTTCTGGCCTTGCGAACGCCGCCTGGTACCTGTTTTTTGGCACAGCTTTCTCGCACGCTTCATGGATTTCTAGTCGTAAACAATCGGCGAAGGCTTCTGTCTGGATAGGCTTCGGCTCTTTCAGTATCACAGGTTCTGCTGCTTTCGCAATTGCCATGAGTTTATTAAAGTCTTGCTTGGCCGGCTACCATCGTTGACTTACGAAGTCTTAACAAGATCTGCTTGAAGTTCTTTTTGATGTTCGACTTCGAGGACGCAAAATCATTGATGGAGTCAAGTTGCTATGCTGCTAATTCAATGACAGAAAACCATATCTGTTCTTGTTAGTGGCCCTCAGCTACACTTAATCAATTATCTCTCGGGCGCGCTAGCCGACGAAGGAGTTGGCCAGCACTTCGCGCACAGCTACCTCTTCCTGTCTCTGCTTGAATACGTAGCCAACTCGATTCTTGCGAACCTTACCATTACCGCTACTGATTTTGATTATTGTTATTTACTCATTTTACAATCCCGCTAGTATTCCTCGGGAGGGACCACTTCGGGCTCACATTCGTCCGACAACGCTGTCTCGAAATTCTGTGCGTATGCAAAGGCGATATCCAATTGCTTCAGTCGCTCTATATTGCTCCAAGGGGTCTGGTACGTTTGGCATAAGGCCGTTTGGCATAATGCCATTTGGCATAAGGACGTTTGGCATAAAGGACACTTGACATAAAGGACATTTGGCATAAAAGACGTTTGGCATAATGGACATTTAGCATAAAGTACGTTTGGCATAAAATGATTTCAGTAAAAAGTGAACTACATACTTAACGTAAAAGAAGGATAAGTATACAAAAGAAGGATATTATATTATAATGCATTAATTTTTATGGATATATTATGCAGACAAGGATGATTTGCTGGAAAGAACCATTACCGGAATCTAAATTGCTTGTATCGATGAAGAACAGCCTATATACAAAAGAAGGAAAATTCCCCTTCCGAAAAAAAAATCAAATTCATGGAAGCAAAAGGTTATTTCGAAAATAAAAGATCCAATCTAATGCACCAACAACAAGTTTGCCTTCTTTCCCTTGAAGGCTGTTCTTTAATTTTTCTCCAGAGGGAAAAATATATACCAAATATTCTTTATGCCAAACGTCCTTTATGCCAAATATCCTTTATGCCAAACGTCCTTTATGCCAAATGTCCTTTATGCCAAACGTCCTTATGCCAAATGTCCTTATGCCAAACGGCCTTATGCCAAACGTACCAGACCCGCTCCAAGGCAGTCAATGTACGGTACATTGTTGATTACAGAGAGTTTTGGAGCAGTTTGATCTGCTGATATTGCTGATTCCGCTTGTTTCGTAGATTCTTCATCCCTTTTTTCTAGAGTAGTTCAATAACGCAGTTAACGTATCGTTTTCACAATCGTCAAAGAGTTAGGTTACGATAGAAAAACACTCTCGAACTTTCGTATCCCTCGTAACTCTCGTATGGGGCTGTCCATTAATTACGTAAGGGTTTATAGGGGGAGGGGGGGTTTGAGAAATCTTACGCACCATACAAAAATATTTGGCTTTCCATACTTGTAAGGGGGGAGGGGGTGTCGAAAAATCGCAAAAATACCCTTACATAATTGATGGACAGCCCCTATCTGATCGAATAGACTCGACACAATGAGAAAATCGCCTTCATTTGTTACGAACAAAAATCAAATACCCACACCAACACAAAAAAAATCTTGAAATACAAAAGATTCTTACCCGTCGGTTCGTCGCGGCACAAACAGTGTCGGCGTGCTGGGTACGATACGATCGTCCGCACTTTCCTCGTAGTTCTGCTGCATGAGCAGCAGTTGCTGCTGTTGCTGCCGGGCCAGCGGATTAACCTGACGTCGACTTTGCGAAGGCGATCCCACACTGGAACCCGCCGTGGCCGAAGAACCCGCCGCAGACGAAGAGGACGACGTGGTGGCCGACGATGTCGATGCCGCAGCAGCAGTGGCTGCCACGGCCGAACCCGAACCAGCCGACGAGGAAGTGGATGGCGCCGTTGAGGGTCCCGACGAGGGCTCACCGCTTCCGCTGCTGATGCTCTGTATTTGCTGCACTTCGGAAGTGTTCGGCTGGCTGCTGCTCTCCATGGCTTGACCGTCCGAGGATGTGGAAGGACCAGCATTACTGCTCTGACCAACGCTGGTGCTGGACGTCTCCGCATCCGGAGCCACCTGGGCTCCGCTCGTCGAAGAAGATGTACCGGACTGGTTAGGAACTTCATTGTCATCGTCCACGTCGACCTCATTGTTGGCAGACTGAACGTTGTCCTCGTCGATATCAGGACCTTCTCCATCGTCATAATTGCCAGCCATTTCTGGTTCGTCCTGTTCGTAGGCTTCCTCCGCTTCGTACGCTTCGAAGGGTCCATCGTCCGCCTCGGCGGTACCTTCATCTGCCGTTCCCTCGTCCGCCATACCTTCCTCCTCGGAATCGACCACAATGATGTCGTCCTCCTGGTCACGCTGGGACGATGTCGGCACCTGATACTCTACATCCACTCCGGATTCGGTGACACCCTGCAATTTCTGCATGAAAAAGGAAAAGAAGAATAAGATTTTTGCACTCGTTGTGTGGAAGACAGGATATAGATATGTACAGCATCCGCTCGATAACTGACTGCTCTTTAACTGGACTGCTTTTTAACTGGGCGCTCGATAACTGGGGCAAAGTCGAGTTAAAAAGCAGTTATCTGTCAAAAATAAGCGAAATATAACCTCACATTTTACAAATCGGTAAACAAAACAAAATATAACAATAGCCTCCGGCTCCGGAAGCTCAGTCCAGTTATCGAGCGGCGCTCGCTTACTGGACTGTCGACAAAGACCAGTTACCGAGCGGAAGCTGTACCTGAAATGCTTCTCCTCCTTGCATTCGGGTGCGCTTGTTGACTGGAGCGGATTTTTCACCCGGTTGCTCCACGTTGTCGGTGGAACTGTCTCCCTCGACATCCCGCGGGCGCTTGTGACCGGCAGCGGCCTGTGACGTGGTCACTGTGTTGCTGGAAGTGGACGCCTGGTGGTGACTGCTCAGAGCAATCTGTTGAGCCTGCAGAACGATTTTGAATTAGAAAAAAACCATACAACTAACTACCAAATTAAAACAACTTACATTCGACGAAGTTCCGCTGGTGCTGGGAGCCGGGTTCTGCTGCTCCTGTGGGGGCGGGGCCTGCACCTGGGGCGAAGACTGCACCGACTGGGCCACGACGCCACTGTTTTGTGGAGTGCCTTCGATGTGCGGAGAAACGAGGGCCACCGCCTGCGATGGTTGACCGGCAGAAACGTGAATCTGCGATGGGCCTGGTTCGTTCGGTTGCTGCGCTGGAATGCTTTCGTTCTCCTGCTGGGTGGAGCTGCTGCTCTCGGCAGTGGAAGTGGACGCAGTTCCCATGGGAGGTACAGCCGCCACGGCTACGTTGGCCGAACTGGTGGCCGGCATGTAGTCCGTGTGGGAGCTGGTAGGTGAGGAGGACATTGACTCGTTAGAGTTGTTGTTGCTTCCGGTGGTGTGCACCTGCTGTTGGGGAGGAACCAGGGCCGTTACACTGCTGCTGCTTCCGGTGTTGGATGACGAAGATGAGGATGAACCTTGCACAATGGCAACATTATTCGAGGTTTGGCTTGTGGGGAGCACAGCTGCCGTACGGCTGCTCGCTTGAACCGACATTGGTCGGATGCTGGCCAAAGGAGTTTCGCTTCCGCGGCGAGGCGTGACAGTGGCTGACTGCTGAGCGCTTGGGCCGGGAATTGGTTTTACGTTGGCCGTGCGAGGACTTTCAGTCGAAGCTTTCTCAGACGAGCCAGGAGCGCTGGTGGAAGGTTTGGCTCCCTGTTGCAATCCAAGCTGACGGGTAAGCTGATTCAACCGAATGGTGAGCTGTTCATTTTCCCGCGTCAGACGTGCGATGGCATCCGCCTTTTCCTTGTCCTGATCGGTATGTTCCTTGGTGATTCTCGAGATGCGTCCCTCGAACTGCGACTTCAACAGTTCGTTTTCTTCGCGGACGTGTTCCAGGGATTGGACCTGGGCCTTGGCAGTGGTGAGCTCGCGAGTCAAGGTGTTCTTCGACTCCGTCAGACTGAGAATTCGATGCTTAACATCCTTCAAAATTTCCTGATTACGCTCGGCCTTCTCCAGTTTGCCCTTGAGAAGCTCATTCTCCTTCTTAAGAGTATCAACCTCTTCCTTGAGCTCAGACGAGTTTTCTGTGGGTTTCTCCTGTTGTTCACCACTGGTACCTTCGCCAGTGCCTTCCGCTGCACCTTCTGCATTCTTAGCACCTTCGCCATCCTTCTCATCTACCTGCTTCTTAAGCTCGATGTACGAATCCTTGTATCGCTTGGCAATCTTTCGGATCTGTTGTTCCTTGCTCTTGGCATCCGTCAGCTGTTCCTCCTTGTTGGACAGCTCATCGGTCAACTTCTTCAGATCCTCATCGCGTTTCGTCAGTGTAGTCTTCACCTCACCGATCTCGGTAGTCATCTTAGCTCCGGCCTGACGCAACACATCCAACTCTTCGGCGTACTTCTTGTTCTGCTCATTCGATCCTGCCAACTGTTTTGTCAGGTTCGAGATCTCCACCTCCAGTTTGCCTTTTTCGACACGGATCGAGTTCAACTCCTCGCTGGATTTCTTCAACAGTTCCTTCTCCTGGGTGAGCATCTTAGCCAGGTTCTCCCGCTCGGTCTGCAGCCGTTTCCAGTCCTCGGGGCTGGTCTTGTTTGAGCGTTCCACCAGCAGATTGGCACGCTGCCTCCATCTGGTTGCCTCCAAACGCAAAGTCGAATTCTCACTCGTGGCCGACTCAATCTTCACGCTCAACTCCCGCACCTTTTCCTGCAGCGGGAACAGCTCGTCTTCCGCCTTCAGCAAACGTTCCGACAGCTCCCTGATCCTCTTATTCAAACTGTCTCGTTCCTCTCGCAGCACCCGATTGCTGTCCGTGATGGCGTTGAAAGTTTCCAGCTTCCTCAGAATGTCCTCATGCTTGGCGGCCGTCACAACTCCGGTTTCGGACTTCTCGCGCTCCGTCGCCAACTCAGCCTGGGCCTCTTCCAGCTTCTTCTGGAACATCATCAGCTCCGACTGCACTCGCACATTTTCCGACCGCAGAATGTCGAACTTGGCCACGGCAATGTCCTTCTCCTTCCGCAGGTACTTGATGATCTGCAGCAGCTGATCCACGGAACGCTTCTCTTCCTCCGAGATCGATTTGTTCAGCACCGAACTGTCGTCCATTCGCTCGCTCTCGTTCATGGACTCGTCGGCCGTCGGTTTCTGCTCCAGGGCCTGGGCTGCCGAAATCGAGAGCTTCGTGCTGAGACTCTGAATCTGATCGTGTAGGGCGGAGTTCTGCGAGTTCAAGTCCGAAAGGCGTTCCTCGAGCTGTTCGATTTCCTTCTTCATCATCTCCTCGCGGTTCTTCCAGCATTCCTCGCTGGTGTTGAACCGCTCGATGGCCTGATCGCGGGCGAGTTTCAGTTCGTCGAACTGTTGCTTGGTTTTCTGGACTTCCTCCTTGAGGATGGATAGCTGCTGGATGTCGGTGGAGTGTTGCACCATTTCGTTGGCGTATTTCTGCTCGGCGACTTGCAGCTGCTCCAGCAGGGAATTGTTCTTCTCTCGAAGTTCCCGTAGTTCTTTGTTGTTCTCGGTGATCTTCTCCAAGGATTCTTTGAGTTCCACTTGAACCTTGTGCAGCTCGGATTCGCTATCCGTGGATGACGTCAGCTGTTCGCCTGTTTTCTTGAGGGAAATTTCCGTCTTGAGCTCCTCTACTTGAGCCTTGAGTTCGGTTTCGCTCTTCTTCAGAGTGCCCAGTTCGGTTTCGGTCTGAGTCTTGTAGGTGGTGTACAGTTCGTTGAGGTCCTTGAGTTCTTTTTCCGAGGACTCGGACATGTTGCAGTACTGCTTGACGTGCTCCTTGGCAGTTGCCAGTTCCTTTCGGAGGGATTCAAACTCGATTTCATTCTCGCTGAGTTTCTGCTCTAGCTCGCGAATCTTCTTGTAGGCCTGCGTGACTGGATTGTCCTCGTCGTTCGGGGACAGGGTTTCCTGGAGCTTCTTGCTCAGGTCGTCGATTTTGCGAGTCTTGATTTCCAGCTCGTCACGGGCGTTCTTGAGTTCTGCCTGCACGGTTTCAGCAATTGCCACTTCTTCTTCCATGCGCTGCTTGGCCGTCTGCATTTGGCGTTCGAGATGGGTGGTCAGCTCACGGAAGCGATCCTGTTCTTCCTGGAGTCGCCGTCGCAGAGCTGAGCATTCGCGAGCCGTTTCATCCAGGCGAGTTTCCAGTCGGATGCGTCCTTCGGCTTCCGAGCGCTCCATGGTAACCTTGATCATTTCCAGGTTGTTCAGGAGCAAGTTCTGGTTCTGTCGCTCTCGGTTGAGGATTTCACGCTCCGTTTGCAGTCGGGACTCGGCGTCCTTGAGGATGCGGCATTCGTGCTTGAGGTTTTCGACTTGGACTTCGGCGCGGGCCAGCTTCGACTGTGCACTCATTGTTTCATCCTTGAGATACATGATCGTGGCCTCCTGCTTGGAGATCGTCGTTTCGTAATTCTTGTTGCGCTCCTCCAGAGTGGCAATTTGCTTCTTGTAGGTTGCAACGTTCTTCTGTTGGATCTTGATTTGCTCGTTGTTGTACTCAACGGTAGCGACGAGTTTGATGTTCTTCGAGGACAACTCGCGCAGTTCCGTTCGCATCGAGTCGAACTGTTCATTCATCATCTTGTCGTTGGTGAGCTTCTCCTTGCGGTAATTGTCATATTCTTCCTTCAGATTGGTCAACATTTGCTGATTTTCCTTGACCTTTGCCTCCAGTTCGGTAATCTTCTTTTCTTTTTCAACGACTGCCTCGCTGGAAATCGCACTAACCGTGGATCCACTTGGGATTTCCTCGTCCATAGCAGCATCCGCATTCTCACCGGACAGAGATCCGTTCAAGCTTGCTCCCAAAGTGCCCTTGCCTCCTACAGCGTTGTAACTGCGCATCGCATCGTGGTACATCTTCTTGTACCTATCCCTCTGCTGGATGCATTGCTGCATCATCTGCGTCTGATACTCTTGCGTTTCCTGCATCTCCTGCAGTCGTTTGTTGTAGGAAGCGATCTTCGCCTCGAACGTGGCCTGGCTCATCGCATTCTGGGCCACTTCCAGCTCCTCCAGCTTGGCGCTGAAGTCTCTCACCACCAGAAGCAGCTTTACATTGTTCTCCTGCAGTTCCTGGATGTCGCTGAAGGTGACCAACTTCTTCGTGATCACCTCGTTGGCGCTCATGTCCGACGAAATGGACTGATCCGCCTCGGATGCGTATCCTCCGCGCATCTGCTCGATCTCGCGCAGCAGGTGGCAAATCTGCCGGCTCAGATCGCCCCGTTCCATCTTGAACTTCTTGTTCTCGCTGTCCAGGTAGCGTACCTTGTCCTGCATCGAGGTCAGCTCCGAACGAACCTCGGCGTTCTCCTCGATCAGCTTGTTCAACTGCAGGCTCATCTCTTCGTTGGCGTCCTTCAGGTTCTGGTACTCGTTCTGCTGCCGGGTCAGCTCCGGTGCCCGTTCCTCCAGTTCCTGCACGATGTTCTTGATCTGCAGCTGCAGCTTGCTGTTCTCCTTCTTCTCAACCTGGAATGTGTGCAAGAAAATTTTCGTTAGGATTTTACTTGCTAAAATTTTCATCACACTAAGAACTCACCTGCAAATCCTCAGCCGTTTTGACGTACATCGTGTACAGCTCCGTCAGCGTCATACCGGACTTGATCAATCGACTTGTGGCGGCCGCAGTCGGTGCCAACTTCTCCACCGCGTGTTCCAAATTCTCTTCCCTGGCCAGTTTCAGCAGCTCGTTGGCATTCTTCAGTTCATCCTTCAGCTGTTGAATGACCTGATTCTTCGCCTCCAGTTCCTTCTCGTGCTTCATGACCAACGTCTTCTGCTGCGTCTCTAGCTTTCCATATGAATCGCTAGCCTCGTTCAGCAGTTTCTTCAATTCTGACACGGCAGCACCCAGCTCCTCCGTCTGTTTCTTGTTGTCCTCGCAGTCCTCTTGGTACAATTCGCACAGCTTCGTCTGGGATTGCAACTCCTTGCGGTAGTGATCCATCATCTTGCGCGTTTCCTCGCTCTGCTGCAACAGTTTGCTGGCTAGGTCCTCGGCCCGCGTGCTCAGCTCTTGATTCTGCTCATTCAGGTGGGCAATCTGTGCGGTGGCGATCTTCAACTCTTCAGTCTTCTCCGTGAGCTTGGTCTCCGTTGTCAGTGCCTTGAAATTCTGATCGCGCCGGACGTTCTGCAGATCCTGCAGCGCTCGATTCAAGTCCTCGGTGAGCTTGCAGATCTGATTGTCACGCATCGACAACTCCTTGTCCATTCGCTTCTCCTTGAAATCCAGCGAGAACTCCTTGCTCTGAATTTCCTCCAGCTTGGCCAACGCTTCGCACTTGGTCACGTTGGCGGACTTAAGTTTGTGCTCCAGCGCCATCACGTCGGCCTGCAGTCGTTCCACTTCCAGCGTCTTGCGCTCGACCGCATTCAGCAGCGTGTCCCGTTCGTTGACGGCTTCGTTACGTTCTCGTCGGAACCGTGCCGTATCGGCATCGTTCTGTTTGACCTTGTCCTTGGCCTGGGCCATCTCCTGTTTGCAGTCCTCCAGCTCCAGGCGAAGCTCTTTGACGCTTTGCTGGGAGAAGTGGTACTTGGAGGACTCATCCTGGTACTTCAATGTAAGCTCCTCGATTTGCTTCTCGTACTCGACTTTGAGTTGCTCTGCAAGTTGAAATCAAAAAATATTTTGGTAGTACCGAATCTTTTCATTTAGCAGTAAATAACAGGGTTTTATGACAAAATAATAAAATAATGATAGCTCCGTTTCTAGTGACTAACAATTGAATTAGTTTCAAGCCTTACACAATGTGTTTTTTAGCTTTTTCTTGTGGTGATCAAAATGAAAAAATTGAAAATTCAGTTTGTTGGCTACTTTTGGAGTGATTAAATGTTTAAAAGTTGACATTTCTACATTTCTACATTTCTTACAGAACAAAAGTAGGTACTCAAAAATTTTATCCTTCCCATCCAACTTTGATGTTGCGTGCGGCTAAGGCCGCTCTAGTGTACACACAATCGTCTAGAATCAAAACAAACCCACAAAAATTGCCGGCGTTTTTCGGCGCCTTTCGCACACAAGCAAACCACCACACAACCGCGCGGACATCTACCGTGCAAACACGCAACCAACCCAAAAACTGGTCGAAATTCATCTGACAGTTCGAGGAACAAACCGCAACAACCAAGAAAACTTCCCAGTGCCCCGTCTCACTCGCACAATGATGGCCGATTGTTTCCCACGGCGAAGAATCAGCCGAAAAAATAACCCCAAAATCCCGTAAACCCCCGGTCCGCCGGCAGACAACCCCTCGAAAATGCTTACCAACATTGGTCTTGGCCGTTTCGCAGAGAGCTTTCGCCGTCAGAAACTCCTCCAATTTCTGCTCGTAGTGGCCCTCAATCTTTTTGCCCGTCTCGGCAGGAATGGCAAGAAGTTCCTCCTCCGAAAGGATCGACCGAAGCACTCCGCCACCCTCGGAGGAAGACGGCTCTGGTGCTGCTGCCGGGGCGGCGACTTCTTCCTCTTCGGGAGCGGCCGTTTCTTCCGCCACAGGTTTCTCCTCTTCGGTGCTGCTGCTGCTGCTGGCGGTACTGGCCACCTCATTCGGGGCACCAGCCGTCACTTCCGGACTCTCATCCACTTCCATCCCGATCGCCGACGTTTGGACCGAGTTCGTCCTGCCGAATTTTTCTCCCAGTCACGAAAAATGCGGATGGCGTTCTTTCTTTCACGGCTACTTTTCTTTCACCCAGCTGTGTGTGTGTGTGCGTTTCGAGCGTTTCTTGCGGGGCTTTTCACACCGCAAATTTCACTTTCAGCTCAGATTATCCCGCAAACCAACATCGAATCGCGATTCCCCAAACGTTCCGGCACACTTTTTCACTAGTTTTGCTCACTTTCGATCACAGAGAACACGCCAATTTTCCGGGGAAAATTTCACTTGCAAGCGACGGCGAAACACGACGCACACGACGAACTTCACAACAATGTCGGCTTTTCGCGAATGATGGCTGCCTCGCTGCCGCGGGTTGTTCGCGGTGGCAAAAAAGGGACAGCGCGAGTGAAAACGGATGAATCGGGTGAATTTATACCAGTTGGGGTGGCGTAATGATTCATTTTGGTGCTGTCGCGAGTGACGAGTGGTTGAGAAGTGATGTCAAAAACCGGTTTGGAAAATCTAGGGGCAAGACACTGTTAAAACAGAAGCAACTCCACTGAAACACAAGCTGACCCAAGTAACCACGGTGCTGAAGCCTTATTGCATGCAGATATACGGTGTATTTAGTGCAATCATTACTTTACATGCAAACTTAAGGTTGATTTAAAGTGGAAGTGGGCAATTATAGAATCAAATTAAGATTATACTGGTATAATCTTGGAGCAGTCGCATAATTGCCCATTTCCACTTTAAATAAACTTTAAGTTTGCATGTAAAGTAATGTTTGCTCTAAGTACACCGTATATCAGCATGCAATAAGGCTTCAGCATCGTGGTTACTTGGGGAAAGACGTCTTGCGCTGAGTGCTGCGAATAGAAACGGTTTTTATCAAAAAAAACCCGATTTAATCCACCTATGGTGAACAGAACCCTTCTTACACTTATTAAAATTACTGTTGTATTATTTGTATTTAACATATTTATGTTGTGTAATTGGCTTCTTAAACGGTGTTGAGATAATTGCATATTCTGAATCTGCATTCCAAACTGAGCCGAAATCCAAATTTTCATGATTTTCGGTGCCCGGGAACCTATTTAAAAATCAATTTGAAGTTTGTATGGGAGCGATTTGTCGAATCACCCCTTGTCGCATTTTGTACTGGGCGCAGCTGTCAAGCAGTTGCCCAGCTGTCAAAAGGTGATTTTAAAAAATCTCTTTGAAATTGATTTTAGGTATCAAAACAAAGTTCTAAAAATCTGAAAAAAATCATAGTGGCTCAGAAAAAGGTGCTCTTTCGTATGAAATCAAAAAAACAATACATTTTTTTAAATTTAAAAACCCAATTGGGTTCTTTAGGGGTATCCGGATTATTTCATAATCGGATTCTCTGCCCAAAAATTAGTCGAAATCCAAAATTTCATAATTTTTGGAGTCCGGGAACTATTTTCAAAATGCATTTAAAGTTTGTATGGGGATTTTTTTTGTTCGGGTCAAACTGTCACTTTATCGATTGAACTGTCATTCTATCCACGAAAATAAGAACTGTTTTGTTAATTAAACCATCAGAACAAAGGTATTGGAATCCAATAAAATCACGTTATACTCAGAAAAAAATTAGCTCTTTCGATTAGGCTATATAAAATAGCAAAAGTTCTAGAAAATATTGTGGATTTGGCATCTAATGATTGGTTTCCAAAATAGCATCATGGACCATAGACTAAATTACCAGAAATGCCAGATACCTCCTAGAATATTGTATGGAATGTTTAAAAAATAGCTTACATATTCTGGAATATTGTATCTTTTGTTAACTGCCAAAAGATCTTGAATCGATTAACAAATGGGTAAGAAAATCAGCGAGATACACTTTGTCTAATATCTCGTAATCAGTCGATCAAATTAGCTACGAAGTTCTTGGTATTCATGGTTATGGTGTAGAAAGGACAAAAATGATATATCTACTAAGTTAATCAGTTTTGGCATTAGCTAGTTATTTTGGCTGTCCGGTTCTTGCGTTTTTCCCACAATATATAAATTCAAAGCTTACATTTAACATATTGTTAGTTTTCATAGAATTCCTGTGTATTTGTAATTTGTTATTTATAATTTTGTTAAAAACAATAACCTGCTAGTATACACTTTGTATGAGGTCAGCATTATTTATTGAAAAATAATTTCCCATAAACTGGTCAAAAACTCATGCAAGATAACAAGTGACTATAATAATAAAAAAGAATTTATTTAAATACTCTTCGTAAGATATCTCAGTAATCAAATGTCGAATCGAAATGAAATTTCAGGGCCATTTACAAGGATATTGTAGCTTTCATTTGGTGCTTAGAGAACCCAAATCGGTCGACAGACGGCTGAGATATTTATTATGGTACCCTTGGTCAAAAATCTCTCAAAAAGTTAACCTGTATTACTCCCAAGTACTCTTTGAAAGATATCTCGGTAACCAAATGTCCAATCCTAATGAAATTGTATAGGGTTCTACTAGAATGTTGTAGCTTTCATTTGGTGCCAGGAGAACCGAAATCGGTTTAAGACGGGTAAGATATTTATTATGATACACTTGGCCAAAAATCTCAAAAGGTTTAGTTGTATAAATCCTAAGTACTCTTCGAAAGATATCTCTGTAACCATATGTCCAATCGAAATAAAATTTCTGGGCGATCTACTAGGATGCTGTAGCTTTCATTTGGTGCCAAGAGAACCCAAATCGATTGACAAACGGCCGAAATATTTACTATGATATACTTGGTCAAAAATCTTTAAAAGGTTAGATGTATGACTCATAAGAACTCTTCGAGAGATATCTCGGTAACCAAACGTCCAATCGAAAAAAAATCAATAGCGTTCTACTAGGATGTAGTAGCTTTCATTTGCTTCCAAGAGAACTCAAATCGGTTGACAGACGGCTGAGAAACGTGCGTGACTTTTTTTTGTAACGCACATACACACACACACATACACACATACAGGCATTTGCTCAGTTCGTCGAGCTGAGTTCATTGGTATATAAGACTCGGCCCTCCGGGCCTCGGATCGAAAGTCGGGTTTTCGAGCGATATTTATACCCTTCTTATGGGTGTAAGAAGGGTAAAAAGGCTTTTCCTACATACATTCCGTGATATTTTTGCTACTGTTTATTAAGCTCAAATATTACAAAGAGATAGTAGCTTTTATATATTTGATGCAATTGCATTTTCATGCAGAGCTCCTTGAGAAACCAAATTTGATCATAAAAAAAGGCTTTTCCTACATACATTCCGTGATATTTTTGCTACTGTTTATTAAGCTCAAATATTACAAAGAGATAGTAGCTTTTATGTATTTGATGCAATTGCATTTTCATGTATAACTAACTTGTGTAACCAAATATGATCATAAAAAATCTGTTGACAAACGGCTGAGAAATGTATTATGATACATTTTATCAAAAATCTCTCAAAAGCGTAAATTTCATTACTCCTTAGTACTCGTGGAAAGATATCTCGGAAACAAAATGTCCAAACGGCATGAAATTTAATAGCATACTACTTGGATGCTGTAGCTTTCATTTGATGCTGAGAGAACTCAAATCGATTGACACACGGCTGATTCATTTATTATGAAGCATTTTGTCAAAGACCTCTTAAAAAGTTAAGTTGTATTACTCCAAAGTACTCCCCGAAAGATATCTCGGTTACAAAATGTCCAATCGGAATGAAATTCAAAAGCGTTCTTCTAGGGTGCAGTAGCTTTCGTTTCGGGCCTTAAGAACCCGAATCGGTTGATAGACGGCTGAGAAATTTATGGTGATACACTTTGTCAAAAATATCTAAAATAATTAAGTTGTACTACTCCCTAGCACTCTTTGAAAGATATCTCGGTAACCGAACGTCCAATCAAAAAAAAATTCAATAGCGTTCTACTAGGATGTAGTAGCTTTCGTTTGGGGCCTTAAGAACCCAAATCGGTTGATAGACGGCTGAGAAATTTATGGTGATACACTTTGTCAAAAATATCTAAAATAATTATGTTGTACTACTCCCTAGCACTCTTTGAAAGATATCTCGGTAACCGAACGTCCAATCAAAATAAAATTCAATAGCGTTCTACTAGGATGTAGTAGCTTTCATTTGCTTCCAAGAGAACTCAAATCGGTCAACAGACGGCTGAGAACCGTGAGTGACATTTTTTTGTAACATACATACACACACACACACACACACATACACACACACATACACACACACGCACATACAGACATTTGCTCAATTCGTCGAGCTGAGTTGATTGGTATATGTGACTCGGCCCTGCGGGCCTCGGATCGAAAGTCGGTTTTCCAAGCGGTATTTATACCCTTCTTATGGGTGTAAGAAGGGTAAAAAAACATAGAATTACGGTACACTCAGAAATAAAAGTATACACGGAATTACTATTATTTATACTTTCTGTTTTCATGCTATCTGCCGTTTAGCCTGGGTTGAAGAGAAGTGTTTTGTCAACCCAGGCGAAGCACCAAATAGCATGAAAACAGAAAGAGAGTGAGGGAGATGCGGATACAAAATGCATAAATAATAGTAATTCCGTGTATACTTTTATTTCTGAGTGTACGGTAACTGCAAATTATTATTTGTTTCAGTTACCTGACTTGCAGTTAAAAAGCATTGCAGTTAAACCGTTGCACCGACCGAACGTCTACCACAAACAGACATACTACTCAAATCGCGATTATCGCACGATTTAACGGTCATTTTGAAAATATAGTGTGGTTCGGACTCTCAGGTTCGGACTGTGCTCGCATGTGTCATGGTGGCGCTGCTGTGCCTACATCACCTCTCAATGAGCCATTTTACGAGACGTTTCGGATCAGCTGATCGCTCATTTCATGAATGGAAATTCGACAGGAGGTTGCGCCCAAGCCCGTGAGTGTTAATATCAATATCAACACTGTTGTCGTTTCGTAAAATAGACTATTGTCTCGACTATTGTGGAGAGAAATTAACGCGACGCCGATCAATGTTTACATAAAATGATTCAATCATGAACCTTCGTTCATGTTGGATGACGCTACGGGGGAGTCGTCACCTGCTAAATTGTTACATAGAGCCGAGGGATACTACACCTGCAAATTAATGCTTCGGATTGAGCATTATAGAGGGTGCTAGTGAGATACCAAACGATGTTTTTAAAACAAATTTCTTCTAAGTAATATGTCTGTTTGTCTGTGCTTATTCCTTGAAAATGGAGGAATAAGTGCTCCGAAGACGTCGAGACGATCCGAGGCAAATGTGCACTTTTATCACACTTTTCAGGCGTACCCAAAAAAGTGTGATAGTCCAATTTGGAATGTAGTCTGCAATATACGGTGTATTTAGAGCAATCATTAAGTGCCCCACACAATGCATACGTTTACGTGTGCGTGACAGTAGTTTGACACATTTCCCATGGGAAAACTGTCAAAAAAACGCAAACCTTGACGGAACGGACGCTATGTGTTCCAGGCTTTACTTTACATGAACACATAAGGTTGATTTAAAGTCAATTAAAGTGGGAATGGCAATTCGGCACCAACATTTCAAAAGGGCGTAACTGCATTTTGAAACAAACCCCTCTTTCACATCTGTGGATCGTATTTCAATGCCGCCATGCAAATCACCGCCAGTATAGGAAAGAAGAGCAATTTCTCTGTCTAGTAATGTTTGTGAATGTCGTGGGAAACTTAAAATATGACCCACAGATGTGAAAGAGTGCCCAAGTAACCACGATGCTGAAGCCTTATTGCATGCTGATATATACGGTGTACTTAGAGCAAACATTACTTTACATGCAAACTTAAAGTTTATTTAAAGTGGAAATGGGCAATTATGCGACTGCTCCAAGATTATACCAGTATAATCTTAATTTGATTCTATAATTGCCCACTTCCACTTTAAATCAACCTTAAGTTTGCATGTAAAGTAATGATTGCACTAAATACACCGTATATCTGCATGCAATAAGGCTTCAGCACCGTGGTTACTTGGGTGGTTTGTTTCAAAAAGCAGTTACGCCCTTTTGAAATGTTGGTGCCGAATTATGCGACCGAATCAGGCCCCTGACACGGCCTATATCAATGCATTGGAATCATGGTAGACAGGATGTCCTGGGCGCTAATAAATAGCGCCCACTGTCAAATGCGAAAACATCAACAATATTTTGTTTAACGTTTATTTTGGTTTGTTGATCAGTTTTTGGAATCATTTTTTCCACCTCTTATGATCACAAAACACTTCAAGCTCGCATTAATATTAATGTACGGTAAGAGGAGCATGCGATTAGTTGAATAAAGCAACCCAACAAACACGCATTGTGAATGTGATTTCGTGTGTGGCTCACAACATCAAACAAAAGCTGCGTTTGTTGATTACACGCTCGTTTCAATTTGCACGAATATGAGTATAAGGCAGTTAGATGTTGGCTACGATGAATTTCATTGATGCCAGGGGCCTGGACCGAATTAAGATTATACACTGAAATAAATTTTGTTGTGGAAACTACCGATTCCATAGTAAAATTACTAACCGTACCTATGATTCTCAACCGACAACAATTTCCAGTTAATTCCACTAAAACACTGTCAACTTAACTAGCAGTGCAGTTAACATTACCAAAAATAATCTTAATTTAACAAATGAGCATTGTATTTTTAACCATACTGTGTTGTAAAATGCGTGTCCTGGAAAAATTAACAATGTTTTGTTGTTGAGACGACTATGCTTTTAGTTGAATTTACTACAATGCATTGTAATTTCAAGCATATTTCAGTTACCTTAACAGATTTTGTTGTCGGTTGAGAATCATAGGTACGGTTAGTAATTTTACTATGGACTCGGTAGTTTCCACAACAAAATTTATTTCAGTGTACCAGTATAATCTTAATCGAGATCTTAATTTGATTCTATAATTGCCCATTTCCACTTTAAATCAACCTTAAGTTTGCATGTAAAGTAATGATTGCTCTAACTAAATACAGAGGCGACGCGTGGTCTAATAGGGGACCTGTTCAACATTGAGGATAAATTCAAAATTGGAATTTGGTACATTTATGTTAAAGAACAGGTATGAGAGATGAGAATTACATATTATATGCATTCCAAAACTGAAAGTGGTGCACTTTTCTTCTGAATAATCGTAGATTTGTTGGAGCCAAAACGAATTCGTGGCCGTTTGATTACAGACGTCAGTCGTTTAAGTTTAACATGGTACATACTTGGAGTTTGGGTTTATTTCCCATTCCACTACTGGAAGAAAACTTTCGTCAAACAACAAATCCTTCACATGGCCACCATGTTGTGGTGCTTGAATGTCCGTCTGACATGATTAACGAAACATGTAATAAAACTACTTTTCCAGATAGTAAGAAAGATTCTGAAATGGACCTTAATCAATCTAATCCTTACGATCATCTGGGTTAATTTGGTTCAATGTTAAAGCCGATTAAAATAAGTTGTAGGATGAATATGGGAGCGTGAGATTACTGATGGCACACATACCCTATGTTGATCAACACAAACCAGCCCGGCTAGGAAAAGTTTAATAAGAATTGCATTTTGACACTGAATAATGTACGCAATAACCGCCAAATGAAAGCACATTCAGCTTCAGTAGCAAGTAGGTACGCATGGTTGGGTGGTGCGCAAGCCACGCGCATTGAAAGCATGCAATGATGACGGTGAGAAAGTCTCTTTTTTCTTCGTTTTTTCTCTCTCGTTCAAGCCGGTGGGTTGAACACGATGAGAGACACCGAAGCCAAGCTGCATGCAAGTTAACCGCGCTTTTTGGCGCAACACGGTGAGAGTGGCTCACACAGCGGTATGTTGGTTTAGCAAAAATGGTTCTGTTAGAATTTAGTTGTAATCATAGAGCGCTTTTTGATTTTGGGATATTGCCCGTTGCGAAGATTTATAGATTCCGACGCAAATAAATGATTAGGCTCATTTTTAGCGTACATGCATTATAAATGTTTATTTACAATGCAAAACTATCAACAAATGTGTGCTTAACAACGTAGCGTAAAATATTCACCAGGATGCTGTCTGTTTAATACCTGTGAGCCCACGCAAGAAAAATCTACACAGAAAAAACTGTTGTGTAATATTACATCTGAACTGCTGCAACCCGATCATTCCGTCGGTTGCATGAATATTACACAGGACGATGTAGACATAAGAACAAAAGATTTTACATCAAAACGATGTAATCGTACATAGGAATCGTGATTACATTGATTATTATGTACATCGGAATGAGTTACATCGGGCGGGTTGCATTTATTTTTTGCTGTGTACGCAACTAATTTTCGCGCAGGAGTCTAAACAGGTGGAATCTCCGCAATAAGAACATGACGACATTCACGTAATTGAACTATTTTCTACTGAAATCCGTTTTCTGCGGAAGCATTGTCATGTGCGATTTGAATGAGTTTAAGCTCAATCCTATGCGAATCATTTTTAGCGTCAAACAAAAACGCGCACGAGAGACTCCCAGCATGTGATAGCAAACGTTGTTCAAATTCTCCTGTAGAACGGGTTGATCTCACACATTTACACCTCCAGCCGTATACGAACATCCGACCTATTGCAGTGTGTTGGGGCGTTCATATATGGGAGCTTGTTCAACAGAAAAAGTTGAACTACGGTGCGGTGTGCTTGTTTTGATTCTCAGCCGTTACACGGTGGGTATAGTTGGGCGACTGTCTTATAGTGGTGGGATGGGTGGTACGCCCCAGATTTTTTGTTCTAACGGAGATGCAATGTATTGAAGTCTTGTAAAAACATTGTCTTTAAGTTTCTGTGTTAATATAACATTTAATCCATATCATTTAGGTTAAATTTAAATGACAAAGACTGGGATGGTGAAACAATTCCTATTTATTTTCTTCCAAATCGAATACCTGTGCAATGAACCGGTTGAACACGCCGACGAGACGCCTCTGACTAAATACACCATGCAATAAGGCTTCAGGGACAGTTCGTCGAACTGAGTTGATTATGGTATATGAGACTCGGCCCTCCGGGCCTCGGATCAAAAGTCGGTTTTTCGAGCGATATTTATGGATGTAAGAAGGGTAAAAAACAGTAGGCTGGCAGTACGACACGAGTACGACCTGAGAAGTACGACGTTTGCCGGGACAGCAAGTGCGAATATGAGAGTGCGAATAAAATCCAGTTAAAATCAGATAGAATCAATGAGAATATTTTTTCCTGTGCGTAGTTTTTGGGCACAAGTTGCGTAGACCACTTGGACCGATTCCTAATTCATCCAAATTTGCGCGCGTTCAAGTGAACCTGAATGAACCGCATGATGAACACTCGTTTCTGCTTTCATCGCTTTCATGAATCAACATGTAGCATAAACAGTATCCTTTCGAAGGAAGTTTATGCTGTCCGTACTGTTCGCTGGCCCGCAGGGCATCTTGTAGAAGTAATCACGTTTTTCTGCGTTGTTTAAGTGACATTATTTAGATTGATTTCATAAGTGTTTTAGTTAGGAATTGTTTCACATGAGTGACTATTTTGTGTTGACTTCGAACAATGAATCGAGCCCGGCGCAGCACAGCCGTTTACAACAAAAAGACCCCTAGAAGGCGGGAGCAGGTTAGTGACGATGATTTCGAGAGTGATGGGTTTTCGGACGAGCCTGACGATGATGATGGGGACTTCTCGGCCAGCGAGGAAGAGTGGCTTCCGGGAAAGGATAAGGAAGGCAAGAGCGATAGTGCAGAAGGGCAAGGAACCGTATCGGATGAAGACGAAGACGAGGAATCGGAAGGGGTGTCGGAGAATGAGGAGGGAGGTTCAGGAAGTGACGAGAGTGTGGTAGCTACAGGAAAGAGCGGAGCTAAGAAAAGGTAAATTAGTGGGAGAATAATATTTTGAGATTGTTCATTGATCTGCTTGAGTTTTAGGACGTCGAAGCCGTCGAACAACCCATGGCCCAAGAAGAAACGGCTTTCGCCAGCAACGAGAGACGAACTGTACAAGCGTACCAAGAAGAACTTGCTTAGGGAGGTGGACCCAGAATTACCCTCTTTGAACTCCAGTCTGTCGGATATCCTGAAGCAGTGTCAGTTCCAGAAGAAGAGAGACTTCTCCCACTGTTCAAAGCGAGAACCCGCCAAGGTGACCAAGAAAGCAAAGGGCGAAGATGACTCAGACAGTAGCGGTGACGATCACTTGATGAAACCGGAGGAGTTGGATTTGTCTTCCAAATTTTTCGATAAGGTTGACACGACAAAGCAGCGCCATTCGGAAGAAGCTGCTCCGCAGTTCGATTGCAATGCAAGGATGCGGTTGTCGGACAGTTCGGAGGATGACGAGCAAGCAGAGGAATCGATACCGGCGTCCATTCAGAAAGTGGCCGCACAACAGTTGATCAACAAGATAAACGAGTCGTCAGGCGAGTTTTTGAATTTTAACAATTTGGGAGAGTTCAACAAGAAGATAGAGGAGGCGAAGAAGATGCTGAAGGAGTATCAAGCGAAGGAGAGTCAGGCAGATTCTGAGAATGCGGCTGGAGAAGACGTTTCAAATTTATTGGCTCTGGGTGAGGCGGAGGCTGGCACCTCACCTGGTGGGAGGGCAGATGCTGGCCAACAAAATGAGGAAGCGAGTGAAGAATCTGATTGGGAAGAGGTGGAAGATGCCGCCAAAAGTCAGAGCCAGCCGACGGGGCAATTACCGGAGGACTATCATATAACGGTGGAAGTTGAGACGGCTAAGACTAAAAAGAAACGATGGGAGGAGATTGAGATGGAACTGTACATCAAGCGGCAGATCAATAAGGTCAAACGGGCGAATCAACTAGCATTCCACAAGAGTAGCGTTCTCTGCACGATCGC
The DNA here is from genome assembly GCF_035046485.1 of Aedes albopictus. Lineage (NCBI taxonomy): Eukaryota > Metazoa > Arthropoda > Insecta > Diptera > Culicidae > Aedes > Aedes albopictus. The sequence goes on along the minus strand of NC_085138.1, from coordinate 83,534,697 downwards.
AGGAGGGAAGAAGTTGAACGAAATTGTGAACTCTGAAGGGATGAGAGGTAAAGCGTTGTCCCTTATGCAATCCAGTCAATGTGTGTTGAAGGGAAAGATAGATGAAAAGTTTGTAGAGCAGTTGATGAAGTGGTTCAAGGGGACATTTGAGCTTACTAGCGAACAAATTATGGGCCCAAAATCCGCAAAATTTAGCTTCACTCTGGCTTTGGAGCTGTTCACGCAAAAAGTTGTTTGCAAGAGGGATTATGTACTGTTGTTTTTGGTGTGTTTACGTGTAGCTGGGGTCGACTGTCGTCTGGTGATTTCTGCCAACGTTCCGCCGAAACGTCCGGCTATGAAGGATCTATGTCCCATCTCGGAGAGACAGCTTATCGAAGACTTTGAAAAACAATACAAACGTAAAATGGTTGTAAAGTCATCCCCACAACAAGAAGATGAAGAACCTAAGCTAACTATTGTAAAGAATGAAGAAATAAAGACCGAGGATAAATCAGCTGATGAAACATCGTTGAACGAAAAAAGTGAAGAAGCGACCGAAAAAACTACTCGGAAGACTAACAAACTTTCAGCCAAAACTTCAAAATCTTCAAAAATCTCCGGAAAATCACTTTCTAAAATTGAAGTTGTAGATCCGGCGGTAGAACCTCGCCGTACTAGAACACGCGCAAAAAGCACTCGCAATGCTTCTGCGGACTCTTCTAAGAAATTAAGATTTTCTCCAGAGCCTGAAGTTCTTTCAGGAGAACCCTCGGGAAGTCCAGCAAAGGAAAACGCCCGACCCAGAAGATCTATTCTGAAACGTGCTTCGCCCCGGGTGGCCAACTCTCCTAAACGAGAGCCCCTCAACAGCCTGATCATACCGCAGTTGGATGGAATCGACGACTTGAAATCGACTCCAAGAAGCGCCCCGATTTCGCGCCGACTTCGAAGCCGAGTTAAATCTTTGTCCGATCCTAACGCCAGTTCCCCGTTCGCCAAGCGTAAAACCAACACACCGCAAGCCAAAGAAAAGAACAACAACCAACCGGGTCGAATATCCAAGAGAAAGCTCTTCGACGTTGCCAAACCGCTCAAAGAACCGACGACAGCAAAGCCAAAGTCCGCCAGAAACAAAATCCTTACGTCGGATTCGTCCGACGAAGAACCTCCCAAGTCGGAACCTCCATCACCAGCTCTGAATAAGAAACGCACCACCAGCCGAAAACCCAAACCCCCACATTCATCGGAGGACAGCGATTTTGAGTCACCTGGCAAGAAGAAAGCCAAACGCTCCAAGAAGGTCAAGTCCGAATCACCGAAAGCGGAGTCGAAAAAGATAGCGGGTGGTAAACGGTCGACCAAGCAAAAGCAGCCGAAGAAAAAAGTAGTGGAGGAAGAGGAGGGCGACGACGGCGTAACAACGGCATCGGCAGCCACCAAGATGAACTTCTGGATCGAGTTCTACTCGGACAAGGACAAACGGTGGATCACGGTGGATTTGTTCACCGGGAAGATCAACTGCGTGGACTATTTGGCGGTAAGTTTTGGGAAACGGAATCAATCGTCTGGAAAAGACAAGATTTTGCAGAACACTACAAATGCATTGTTCTCCCCGATATCTTCTTCTTCTTCTTCTTCTTCTTTATGGCTCTACGTCCCCACTGGGACTTGGCCTGCCTCGCTTCAATTTAGTGTTCTTTGAGTTTTTCCACAGTTATTACATAATTGAAGGCTTCTTTTGCCTGCCATTGCATGAATTTGTATATTGTAAATTTTCCCGACCGGAACGGGAATCGAACCCGCCGTCTCCGGATTGGCGAGCCATAGCCTTAACCACTAGGCTAACTGAAGACCCAGTTATGGGCACCACAAATAGGACAACTGTTAGCAGAGTCCTTCAAATGCACTTTTTTTCGTATCGAGCCCTGCGTTTGGGAACTTTAGATACGAAAAAAAAAACAAAATGGAACATTACAAATGCACAAAACACAAACATATGTAACGCATAACATTAATTGTACCCAGTTATCTAAATAGGTAACGTCATGGGGTGGGACACTCGATCTCGTATTACAAATATTACCAATATTAGCTAATATAAATGCTGATATTAGAAATATTATCAAGTGCTCATTGGTTTGTTGGCGTTGATGGCAGATGTCAAAACATTATTGTTGAATTAGGTAAACCAACATCATTTGAACACTCGAACCGGTACAGCATTTGTGTTTTCTTCTGCTTCCAGATAGTGGGCCGGAATCTACTATAACCTAATATAACCTAAGAGTTATATTCTTGTATTACAATGATGTTCTTCACGTGGGACGGCAAAGCTAGAGCCGCATAATGGAATCCAAAACACAACTGAACATTGTTTTACAGAGGGCTGTTAGTTTTGATCGGAGACTGGGACCACTTCCGCTTGGGGGTCGATTGGGAGAGCCTCGTAGGCTGGAGACCTGGCCTGGAATGCTTCAAATCATAAGAAATTAGTATTCCGGATGATGCCAGTAATTTTTGGTTGTCGTGGTCCATCTTTGGCTCGAAACTGCTCGGAACATCCATACAATGTATAAACATTAAAATGAATCAAAATTAATACTAAATTATAACAAATTGTTAGATTTATTGCTGGTATAGTATTGAACAAAGTTTTTTTATGTCCAAGTAGATCAGCCTATCCATTTAGCGGGTCAGTGTTAGCCATTGCTAATCCTTCCCAGAACATGTGTAGGAGCTCGGATTCACGCCGGCCCTCTGCAGGTCGACATGAAATCCATACGGCTGGCGCGGCCTTCACCAATTGATTAGTTAGGGTTCTCACAGGTGAAAATGGTCGCGATTGTATTTCAATACTGTTTTGCTGAGAGGTTGAATTTGGTCGTGTTTTGGATCCCACTTAAAACTGTGCGCCGCCTGGATGTGTTCCCAGAAACAGGTTAATCAGAAATTGAAAAATAATCTCAGCTGATAGTTTAATTATTAAGATAATGATAATAACTTACCGTATGGGACTGCACTCGGGACCGCATTTATCAATATATTTACCTTCATATGTCAGTAGTGTTTCTAGGTCTTTGTGTAGAAGAAAATCACAGCCACCTTGATGTGCATCATCGATATTACTGAACTAATATAATATTAATCGATATTAATAAATATTACTACCAATATTAGTGAGTGTCCCACCCCATGGGTAACGTATAGTCCAATCCCAGGATGGCGAGATTTCATTATTGTTCTTGGATTGACTGATGGAATCCTGTAATCGTATTTCTTCTGGTGGATTGCCTTTTTGTTCGCAGCGTTGGTTGCTTACAAAGCTTGAATTTGGTCTAGGAGTTTCTAAGCCTCAGGAAGGCATCTAGATTCCGGCAACAGCATACGACCGTCTGCCGTTTGATGTCCGTGTTAGGGGACGGCTTGCGTGTTTCGTACTAGATCGCTGCCTGAAATGACTAGAGCGCTACAAATGCGCATTTACAAACCATAGTATAGCATACAAAATAAACTGACAAAATGTTCACAACAATTTACGAACGTAACACCCGTCCCTTTCCTCCTACTTTGTTGTTGTTGCGTATTTCCATGTTTGGCTTGAGGGACAGTGACAGCCTCCTGCTTTCTCCTTCCTCTCTATAAACTTTCACAGCACAGTGTCAATCCATCCAATAACGCCTATGAGTTATGCAATCTAGCGAACTGTGCCGCACTATCTTCAGAGTCAGATATAAAACTTTATCTTTCATCTTACGCCTGGCATCCACGCACCAATGTGTGAACCATTTGCCAACCATATCCAACCAACATTCCGACATCCGCATGAATTTTTGCAGATGCAGAGGTACACTGAAAAAATAAATCACATATCACATGGAAAATTTCCATTAGTTTGGCTATATAACTGTTATTGGATTTTCCGATGAAAATTTCTTCGGAAATTTCACATGAAATCTATACGGTACTAGCTGTCCCGGCAAACTTTGTCTTGCCAAGCTGTGGTGGTTTGACAACTGTTGGGTTCATTGCAGCACGGCACTCTAGATCAGTTTTATTGCGATCGTGTTGATTTTCTTCCCAGTCCAAGAAAAATCAAGTTTTTATCAATTTTGTTACTTTTTAGATGATTTTCACAACTTTTACTACTTATAAACACAGCCACCGTGAAAACGAATCGAATCGTGCAAGAATCATGCCAATCGGTTCATCCGTTCGTGAGTTTTGTTGCCTATAGATATAGATATGATATGGAAAACATTAGGAAATCACATAACTTCTATTGGAAAATCACATAACTTCGCAAAATCTATGTGATATTCCCATATAATTCAATGGATACGCGTATGGAAACAGTCCATGTGAAAATCAGATGAAAACAACGTGAAAACTTTTTTCAGTGTATATTCGGTTTGCTGTGGATAGTGGTTTCGCAGCGCGGTGTCACGAACACTAATGCAAATCTACTGGTTGAAAATATGCCCATTTGAATTTGCTGGGAACAGCTGATCTTTGTTTACTATTTTCAACCAGTAACTCAAGTGGTGTTCGTGTAATGCAGCGTGTACGTACACGCAACACTACTAAAAGCAGAAACCACTATACAAAGGAATGATTGAAATCCTTCCCCTTCCCCACCTGCAATCTGACGTCATTGTCGCCTAAAAATAGACGAACACTGGAAATGACTACTTCGTCTCTGGCAGATATCTCATTGATTGCTTGTGTGAGTCTGGCGGTCTGGCGATACTGGGCATCCACGGGCGGTCAATCAAGCTCAAGCTCGAGGTGCCTCACCAGAATGGAATACTGAAAGAAATCAGGAGTTTTTCTGAGAGATTCCAGAATTAAATTAAGAGCTTATAGCTCAATTCTCGCTTTCGATCGTCCATCAAACTCGTCCATTTCATTTCCTACCAGCGTCACGCCACCAGTCCCATCAGCTACGTGTTCGGGTTCGATAACCGTGGTCACATCAAGGACGTCACCCCGCGATACGTCCAGCATTGGAACAACGTGAGCCGAATGTTGCGCGTCGAGCCCAAGTGGCTGGAAAAGGCCCTGAAGCCATTCCAGGCCAAGAAGACGGCACGGGAAAAGCTGGAGGACGAAGAGCTGAACAAAATCCACATCGATAAGCCGCTGCCTACCACGATTGCTGAGTATCAACTATGGGTACCTAGCTCCATCTGTTGATGACTGCTGTGTAGTAGTGCAGTCATTAACAGATGGCGCCAGTTTGAAACTGTGCTCAGAAACACAGATTTGAGATGACATATATGAGAGACAAGCGTGAACTGACTTGGGAAACGGTTTTTGGGACGTCAAACACCAAGAAAAGCACGCGCCTCTGGTTTTGAACTCGACAATTAGTTAAAAAATCAAAATGCAACCTAATTCCAGGTGCAAAAACCACCCGCTGTACGTGCTGAAGCGCCATCTGCTCAAGTTTGAAGCCCTCTACCCGGCGGACGTACCCAGTTTGGGATTCGTCCGGGGCGAGGCCATCTACGCGCGGGAATGCCTTTTTGTGTTGCAAACTCGAGAAAAGTGGTACAAACAGGGCCGGGTGGTCAAGCCGTTCGAGACGGCCTACAAGGTGGTCAAGTGTTGGAGGTACGACAAGCTGAAAAACGAGTGGCTCGGGAATCAACCGTGCGATATTTTCGGCGTTTGGCAAACCGAAGAGTATGATCCACCGACGGCGAAGAATGGGCTGGTCCCGCGGAACGAGTACGGAAATGTGGAGCTGTTCACACCGAAGATGTTGCCCAAGAAGACGGTCCATTTGCAGCGTAAGTGTTGTTTTAGTCTAGAAAGGGATGGTGTCTGCAATAGCTAGTAGACAAGCTTAATAGTCTAATGTCTACCGCTTCTGATTCATGTACAGATGGTCCTACCGTCCTACGTTCAATCCCTAAACCAAGAAACTCTCTAGCAATTTTCCCTCAGTTCCAGGTTTGAATCGGGTCTGCCGACGGCTCGGCATCGACTGCGCCCCGGCACTGACCGGCTTCGAAAAGGCCCGCATGCGTATGGTTCCGGTCTACGATGGGTTCGTGGTGTGCGAGGAGTTCGCCACCAAAGTCGTCGAAGAGTGGTACAAAGAGATGGAGGAGGAAGACCGCCGCGAGCAGGAAAAGTTCGAAAAGCGTGTCTACGGCAACTGGAAGCGCCTCATCAAGGGACTGTTGGTGCGCCGAAAGCTGCAAAACAAGTACAACTTTGATAATCTTTAGAGAAAACTGTGCTGGCAGCAGTATTATTGTATTGTTTGTGTTAATTTGAATGATTCAACAAGTATTGTATGTTTATATGTTCTTTTTTCAATACTCAAACTTTTATGCATCACAAACTGTCGAAATTGTATTTATTCTGTAGTCTACTCCTTACAAGTAACCCCCTGATCAACTTTCTCCAATTATCGTAGATCCTCTTTTTTCGTTTTTCGTGTTGTCTCCTGACCTGTTCCTGCTGATCTGTTTCGTATTGTGCTAGCACTTGCTGTTCAAACTCCTTGCAAATTACAATGCCTTCGAATACCGGATGGTTACCTCCAGCGTGAATACCGAATCCAACCACTGCAATGGCGTAGTCCACGTTCAATTTCCGGCACGTCTTGGAAATGTTGATTTCTATAGAATGGAAAATACATTTTGGTAAAACTTCTACTTATTTTCGTGGAAACAATTCGAAGCGTTTTTGGCAACACTGATTTACAGCTGTCAAAAACGCATCAAACTCGAACGAGGAGTCTAAATTGGAGCAGCAAACGGTGAAAAATCAATTCCGTCGACTTAGGCACCCTACACACTACTCAAACGGTTTGACCAACCTTGACTCCGCCCCCAGGTTGGTGGTTGAGTTGGTGCTGTGTTTGTCCGTGTGTGATGCTGCTTGACGAACCGATTTGGCAGTTCGTCAAACCGATTTGACGGTTGACGGTTTGGTCGGCAAAAATCAAACCAGTTTGATTTAACTCAAACCAACGGTGGGCGAAGCCAATGTTTGACGAACCAATCGTACCGTGTGTAGTGTTGTTGCACAAACGCAGTGCGATTTCAAATGGGGGATGATGTTGGTGCAACCAAAGTGACATGTTGGTGCAACACGATTTGGCAGTTCGTTATGCGGTTGCAGAAACATTCGCTGGTTCGACCAACCTGGGGGCGGAGTCAAGGTTGGTCAAACCGTTTGAGTAGTGTGTAGGGTGCCTATAGGCACCGACGAACCGACGTGACAGTGGTGTTTCAAAACTGTCCCCCCTAAATTTAACGGTCGACCAGCAAAGCGAGCGAACGCTTCTGTCAAATCAGCGCAGGCACGAACCTTTTCCTATATGAATACACAGGGGTTTGGAGACAAGCTATCAAAACAACGCGAATCGTTATAGAGGAGGCAGTAGTGTTCGGCTGTTTTTCATCATGGCGTCGGGGACAACAAATTTGAATTTATTTGTTCTAGCTGTCACGTCGGTTCGTCGGTGTTATAGGGCCATCTGAGCTCCACCCACACACCTAACCACCACTAACAGAAAGCGCAAACATCAAGCTTTCTGTTAATGGTGGTGAGATGCGTGGGTGGAGCTCAGAAGGCCTCAAGTCGACGGAAACGAGTTTGTTTACAAAATGTTGATGCGGCCTTTTCAATTGTTGGTCTTGAATTTAGGAAAAACCAACTTAAGCTTCAGATGCACAGTCCCCCGTGGCAGCATGCAATCCTTAAAAATTTCGATATTTCCGTAGGCATTTCGCGGAACGCGCCCCCCGACGGCCTCCGGCGGAACGTAGTCCTCCGTTTGCCAATAGCCGAACAGTTCCAGTTCGGTTTTCTCGCGCTTCAGCTTGGACATCACCACTTTGTACGGTGACTCGTGCAACCGGATGACCTTGGCGTGACGAAGCCAAACTTCGCGCGAATGCAACGTGTGGACGCATTCACGCGCGTAAATCGGCTCATCGCGGAAGTATCCCAGTGGAGGCGCATCCGGCGGATAGATTGCTTGAAATTTGAGCAGATCGCGCTTCAGACAGTACGAAGGATGGTTTTTGAAGCTGTGAAATGATAAAAGACAATCAAAGCATTACCTATACCTACAGAACCCACTAGCCAAGCGGAAGTATAGACTTACTCTGAAACCTTGTCCGGAACAGGAGCACGAAATCTTAACTGCCGTATTTCCTGCTCATCCAGCAGGTCTTGCATCATCTTGCGGCGTCTGCCAAAGTACCGGATCACCTCTCGTAGCCACTTGTCCCCAACTCGCAGCCTCCGGGAACCCATCTCGTTGGGCCACCAATACCGTCCGCTAACATCCTGCATCGTACCATCGTTACTCCACCCGAAAACGTACGCAACCGGTTGTGGTAGGTGCCGAACGATGTCATCCAGGCAGTCCACCCTACCAGACCGGATGTCCACCGGAACCCAGCGTTTCTGGGCTGGAACAAACACTTCCATCCAGTGGGTTGGACTTTCGATGGGTGCGAGAGGAAATTTGGAATCTTCGGTCGCCCTCTTCTGAACCTTTCTGGGTTTGGGTTGGTTGAAAAATCTCGATGTGGTTTCTGAAGATTTGGGTTTGCGTTTTCTGGCATGACTGTTTAACTTGGACCGCATGTCTACAGGCTGTTTGAGTTTCAGCTTCCACAGGCTTGGTTTATGATCCATCGGTGGTTGATCCAAAAGATGTCGTTGCTGTTGCTCGCCACAGTCATCAGCAGCGCCATCTATTTGTGGAATTTGCGAGAAGTTCACAAACTCTGGTTTCTGCTTTAGAATTTCCGCGGTGGTCAACGGGACGTTTTTGTATCGGTCCGGCGGAAGCGGTTCTATGGATTTCAATGTATGAATCGAGCTCTTCTGGGATTGTGATGGTCGAATCTTTTCTTTGGTGTGAATTGGTGCTTTTGATATCACATTTAGGTGCATTACCAATCTAGCCTCTATCGACAGAAATCTTAAAATAGCTATCAAAAGCAGTAATACAGAAGCTTGTGAATGTAAATTAAGATAAGTTTTGAAAATTGCACGTGATGTTTCTGATATGTTGCTTATACTTCTAAAGATATCACATATCGTAACCAGGTAGTCCATTTCGGTTTCATCTGGTGTATCGACATCAAAATGTTCCAAAATTCGAAAAAGTTCATCAGAATTAGAACTAACCAAACTGTTTATTGTCCTGTTCAAATGAAAACCATTGCCAAGTAGACACAGCAAGTGTGTCTTGTGCAGCTGCAATTGCTTTTCCCGTTTCTCACTTTGGAGCAATCGCCTCAGCTGCGCATCGACGTCGATCACTTTCCCGCCAGCCTTACTGATCTGTTGACTAACGATCACCTCAACGTCCTTTCCATCATCATCGCTGAGATTTTCGACATGTTGCCACTCTTCATCGGAAACTTCTAGCTTCGCGCTGGATATCATTTTAAGATTTTCCGCCTCATGCAAAGCGTCCGCAACTTCAATCTGCTTCCGGTCACATAACTCCTGAGATTTACAATCATAATTCTCGAAAAACTTTCTCGCCTCCTCCTGACTGCGTCCATAATCAACTAATTGGGTTAAAATTATATTCACCGCCTCCTCTCCATCTGAGTCGCTGTCCGATTCCATCCGCTCAACGGTACTCACTTCCGGTTCAGAGTTTCGCGCCAAAACTACCGACGAATCGTCGCCGTTTTCGGCACCCATCATTGGCTGCACTTGCTGACTGAAAAACTCCGAATCCAAATCGATGTCCTCCAAGCTGACCAGATGATCCCCGACACTGCTTCCGGAACCGTCCGAGTCACTTTCGACGGCAAACAGATCATCAGATTCTTCTGCTGCTTCCGATGGCGGTGGTATACAAGTATCCTTGCTTGTGCTTAGAATGTGCACAGAGTTGTTGGACGTTTCCGATTTTTTCGACAATTTGCTGAAAATCTTCTCCCGTAGCGATAGCTTTTTACCGGGATCCATTTCCGGTTTATCCGCACAGAAATCGCACTCTGGACGCGGGGTTTGTTTAGATGTCGAATTGGTTTCCCACCTGGAGGAGTTCAGCGCAAAGGGCTAACATCGCTTACCACTGCACATTGCGAGCATAAGTTGGACAAAAAAAGGGAAATCCATCAACTTGCGTGAATCTAACATCCAGCAACCAACAACCTTTTTTATTTTTCCGTGTTTTTACTGGTTGGTGTGAATCTAACAACCAGTTTTTGTACCGTACTTCAACAATGGAGTGACTTTGTACCGATAAGACGATTATTGATGTAAATCATATGCCCGACCAGTTGCAACAACTGAAAATGTTGCGCGACGGCAAAAATGTTGCATCGCATAAAAAATGTTGCATGCCTGTAAAATGTCACCTCTATGAGAATACCAACATAGGTTGAATGTAACGCGATATTAAAAAATGTTGCATGATATGGAAGATGAAACTTGTTGCACGACATTGAAAATGTTGCATCAGATGAAAAATGTTGCATGCCTGCAAAATGCTACCTCTAGTTGAATACAAATGCAGGTTTAATGTTGCGCGTTATAAAAAATGTTGCATGATAAGAAAATTGTTGCACAGCCAAAAAAATGTTGCATGCCTGTACAATATCACCTCTATGAGAATACCAACATAGGTTGAATGTAACGCGATATTAAAAAATGTTGCACGGTATGGAAAATGAAACATAAGATGAAACTTGTTGCAAGACATGGAAAATGTTGCATCAGAAGAAAAATGTTGCATGCCTGTAAAATGTCACCTCTATGAGAATACCAACTTAGGTTGAATGTAACGCGATATTAAAAAATGTTGCATGATATGGAAGATGAAACTTGTTGCACGACATTGAAAATGTTGCATAAGATGAAAAATGTTGCATGCCTGCAAAATGTTACCTTTAGTTGAATACAAATGCAGGTTTAATGTTTCGCGTTATAAAAAATGTTGCATGATAAGAAAATTGTTGCACATCCAAAAAAATGTTGCATGCCTGTAAAATATCTCCTCCATGAGAATATTAGCATAGGTTGAATGTCACGCGATATTAAAAATGTGCACGATATGGAAGATGAAGCATGAGATGAAACTTGTTGCACGACATGGAAAATGTTGCATCGGATGGAAAATGTTGCATGCCTGCAAAATGTTACCTCTAGTTGAATACAAATGCAGGTTTAATGTTGCGCGTTATAAAAAATGTTGCATGATAAGAAAATTGTTGCACAACCAAAAAAATGTTGCATGCCTGTAAAATATCTCCTCCATGAGAATATTGGCATAGGTTGAATGTCACGCGATATTAAAAATGTGCACGATATGGAAAATGAAGCATGAGATGAAACTTGTTGCACGACATGGAAAATGTTGCATCAGATGAAAAATGTTGCATGCCTGCAAAATGTTACCTCTAGTTGAATACAAATGCAGGTTTAATGTTGCGCGTTATAAAAAATGTTGCATGATAAGAAAATTGTTGCACAACCAAAAAAATGTTGCATGCCTGTAAAATATCTCCTCCATGAGAATATTGGCATAGGTTGAATGTCACGCGATATTAAAAATGTGCACGATATGGAAAATGAAGCATGAGATGAAACTTGTTGCACGACATGGAAAATGTTGCATCAGATGAAAAATGTTGCATGCCTGCAAAATGTTACCTCTAGTTGAATACAAATGCAGGTTTAATGTTGCGCGTTATAAAAAATGTTGCATGATAAGAAAATTGTTGCACATCCAAAAAAATGTTGCATGCCTGTAAAATATCTCCTCCATGAGAATATTAGCATAGGTTGAATGTCACGCGATATTAAAAATGTGCACGATATGGAAAATGAAGCATGAGATGAAACTTGTTGCACGACATGGAAAATGTTGCATCGGATGAAAAATGTTGCATGCCTGCAAAATGTTACCTCTAGTTGAATACAAATGCAGGTTTAATGTTGCGCGTTATAAAAAATGTTGCATGATAAGAAAATTGTTGCACAACCAAAAAAATGTTGCATGCCTGTTAAATATCTCCTCCATGAGAATATTGGCATAGGTTGAATGTCACGCGATATTAAAAATGTGCACGATATGGAAAATGAAGCATGAGATGAAACTTGTTGCACGACATGGAAAATGTTGCATCAGATGAAAAATGTTGCATGCCTGCAAAATGTTACCTCTAGTTGAATACAAATGCAGGTTTAATGTTGCGCGTTATAAAAAATGTTGCATGATAAGAAAATTGTTGCACAACCAAAAAAATGTTGCATGCCTGTAAAATATCTCCTCCATGAGAATATTGGCATAGGTTGAATGTCACGCGATATTAAAAATGTGCACGATATGGAAAATGAAGCATGAGATGAAACTTGTTGCACGACATGCAAAATGTTACCTCAAGTAGAATACTAATGTGGGTTTGATGTCGCACGTTATTAAAAGTATTGCATGATAAGAAAATTGTTGCACAGCAAAAAAAATGTTGCATGCTGCAAAACGCGAGGCGAAACGCCACCTGCTGGGAAATAGTACGGCAAGTTTAATGTCACGCGATGGTAAAAATGTTGCATGACATGAAAATTGTTGCACCGCAAAAAAAATGTTGCATGCTGCAAAATGCCATCTCCTGAGAAATAATGACATGAGAATTGTTGCATCGCATGAAAAATGTTGCATAACTGTAAAATGTCACTTCCATAAGAATGCTAATATGCTCCATAAGAATATTGAAGTGGGTTGAATGTCACGTGATATTAAAAATGTTGCATTGCATGAAAAATATCACCAGCATTAGAATACCAACGGAAGTTGGATGTCACGTGATATTGAAAATGTTGCACGATATTAAAAAAAGTTTCTAGTAAAATACTCATGTCATTTGAATGTCGTCCGGTATTGCAAATGTTGCACAATACAAAAAAAACACAAATGTTGCACAACACAAAAAACACATATGTTGCACAGCACAAAACATGAGAATTGTTGCATCGCATGAAAAATGTTGCATATCTGCAAATGCCATCTCACTAATGTGGGTTTAAATGTGGCACGGCTTGAAAATTATTGAAGGTATTCGCTTAACAGCGTAAACTGATTAAACTGATTAAACGATGCAATCACCAAGGAAATTTTTGATTATTTCATTCACGAAATCATGAAACACTTCAAATAAACAGAAAATCATGGCTTACGCAGCAATTAAATCTGTTTAGTGACCACCCCTATTGTGTTGCATATTAATTGTAACTATATTATTAATGAAGTCAACAACCAGAAATGGGTCATTTGGCAAAAACTGCCCGAGAGAAAGTTTATGTCCCCGGCCTTTATTTTTAGTTTAGACCCCAAGTCAACTATCAAGGGCATCAAAATGAGGGGAGCGTTCGAATTTTATGTTATAGAATTTTTATTTGAATATTTAATTTTCTCTAGTACAAGCATAGACTTAAGTTAGTATAAGAGTCACCAACCAGAAACAGGTCATTTGATTTGGCAAAAACTGCCCGAGAGAAAGTTTATGTCCCCGGCCATAATCTTTAGTTTAGACCCCAAGTCAACTATCAAGGGCATCAAAATAAGGGGAGCGTTCGAATTTTATGTTCTAGAATTTTTATTCGAATATTTAATGTTTTCTAGTATAAGAGTCACCAACCAGAAAAAGGTGGTTTGGCAAAAACTGCCCGAGAGAAAGTTTATGTCCCCGGCCTTAATCTTTAGTTTAGACCCCAAGTCAACTATCAAGGGCATCAAAATAAGGGGAGCGTTCGAATTTTATATTATAGAATTTTTGTTCGAATAATTGATTTTTTCTAATATAAGAGTCACCAACCAGAAAAAGGTGGTTTGGCAAAAACTGCCCGAGAGAAAGTTTATGTCCCCGGCCTTAATCTTTAGTTTAGACCCCAAGTCAACTATCAAGGGCATCAAAATAAGGGGAGCGTTCGAAATTTATGTTCTAGAATTTTTATTCGAATATTTAATGTTTTCTAGTATAAGAGTCACCAACCAGAAAAAGGTCATTTGGCAAAAACTGCCCGAGAGAAAGTTTATGTCCCCGGCCTTAATCTTTTGTTTAGACCCCAAGTCAACTATCAAGGGCATCAAAATAAGGGGAGCGTTCGAATTTTATGTTATAGAATTTTTGTTCGAATAATTGATTTTTTCTAATATAAGAGTCACCAACCAGAAAAAGGTGGTTTGGCAAAAACTGCCCGAGAGAAAGTTTATGTCCCCGGCCTTAATCTTTAGTTTGGACCCCAAGTCATTTATCAAGGGCATCAAAATGAGGGGAGCGTTCGAATTTTATGTTATAGAATTTTTGTTCGATTAATTGATTTTTTCTAGCATAAGAGTCACCAACCAGAAAAAGGTCATTTGGCAAAAACTGCCCGAGAGAAAGTTTATGTCCCCGGCCTTAATCTTTTGTTTAGACCCTAAGTCAACTATCAAGGGCATCAAAATAAGGGGAGCGTTCGAAATTTATGTTCTAGAATTTTTATTCGAATATTTAATTTTTTCTAGTATAAGAGTCACCAACCAGAAACAGGTCATTTGGCAAAAACTGCCCGAGAGAAAGTTTATGTCCCCGGCCTTAAACTTTAGTTTAGACCCCAAGTCAACTATCAAGGGCATCAAAATAAGGGGAGCGTTCGAAATTTATGTTCTAGAATTTTTATTCGAATATTTAATTTTTTCTAGTATAAGAGTCACCAACCAGAAAAAGGTGGTTTGGCAAAAACTGCCCGAGAGAAAGTTTATGTCCCCGACCTTAATCTTTAGTTTAGACCCCAAGTCAACTATCAAGGGCATCAAAATAAGGGGAGCGTTTGAATTTTATGTTCTAGAACTTTTATTCGAATATTTAATGTTTTCTAGTATAAGAGTCACCAACCAGAAAAAGGTGGTTTGGCAAAAACTGCCCGAGAGAAAGTTTATGTCCCCGGCCTTAATCTTTAGTTTAGAACCCAAGTCAACTATCAAGGGCATCAAAATAAGGGGAGCGTTCGAATTTTATGTTCTAGAATTTTTATTCGAATATTTAATGTTTTCTAGTATAAGAGTCACCAACCAGAAAAAGGTGGTTTGGCAAAAACTGCCCGAGAGAAAGTTTATGTCCCCGGCCTTAATCTTTAGTTTAGACCCCAAGTCAACTATCAAGGGCATCAAAATGAGGGGAGCGTTCGAATTTTATGTTATAGAATTTTTATTCGAATATTTAATGTTTTCTAGTATAAAAGTCACCAACCAGAAAAAGGTGGTTTGGCAAAAACTGCTCGAGAGAAAGTTTATGTCCCCGGCCTTAATCTTTAGTTTAGACCCCAAGTCAACTATCAAGGGCATCAAAATGAGGGGAGCGTTCGAATTTTATGTTATAGAATTTTTATTCGAATATTTAATGTTTTCTAGTATAAGAGTCACCAACCAGAAAAAGGTGGTTTGGCAAAAACTGCCCGAGAGAAAGTTTATGTCCCCGGCCTTAATCTTTAGTTTAGACCCCAAGTCAACTATCAAAGGCATCAAAATAAGGGGAGCGTTCGAATTTTATGTTCTAGAATTTTTATTCGAATATTTAATGTTTTCTAGTATAAGAGTCACCAACCAGAAAAAGGTGGTTTGGCAAAAACTGCCCGAGAGAAAGTTTATGTCCCCGACCTTAATCTTTAGTTTAGACCCCAAGTCAACTATCAAGGGCATCAAAATAAGGGGAGCGTTTGAATTTTATGTTCTAGAACTTTTATTCGAATATTTAATGTTTTCTAGTATAAGAGTCACCAACCAGAAAAAGGTGGTTTGGCAAAAACTGCCCGAGAGAAAGTTTATGTCCCCGGCCCTAATCTTTTGTTTAGACCCCAAGTCAACTATCAAGGGCATCAAAATAAGGGGAGCGTTCGAATTTTATGTTATAGAATTTTTGTTCGAATAATTGATTTTTTCTAGTATAAGAGTCACCAACCAGAAAAAGGTCATTTGGCAAAAACTGCCCGAGAGAAAGTTTATGTCCCCGGCCTTAATCTTTAGTTTAGACCCCAAGTCAACTATCAAGGGCATCAAAATGAGGGGAGCGTTCGAATTTTATGTTATAGAATTTTTATTCGAATATTTAATGTTTTCTAGTATAAGAGTCACCAACCAGAAAAAGGTGGTTTGGCAAAAACTGCCCGAGAGAAAGTTTATGTCCCCGGCCTTAATCTTTAGTTTAGACCCCAAGTCAACTATCAAAGGCATCAAAATAAGGGGAGCGTTCGAATTTTATGTTCTAGAATTTTTATTCGAATATTTAATGTTTTCTAGTATAAGAGTCACCAACCAGAAAAAGGTGGTTTGGCAAAAACTGCCCGAGAGAAAGTTTATGTCCCCGGCCTTAATCTTTAGTTTAGACCCCAAGTCAACTATCAAAGGCATCAAAATAAGGGGAGCGTTCGAATTTTATGTTATAGAATTTTTGTTCGAATAATTGATTTTTTCTAGTATAAGAGTCACCAACCAGAAAAAGGTCATTTGGCAAAAACTGCCCGAGAGAAAGTTTATGTCCCCGGCCTTAATCTTTAGTTTTTACCCCAAGTCAACTATCAAGGGCATCAAAATGAGGGGAGCGTTCGAATTTTATGTTATAGAATTTTTATTCGAATAATTGATTTTTTCTAGTATAAGAGTCACCAACCAGAAAAAGGTCATTTGGCAAAAACTGCCCGAGAGAAAGTTTATGTCCCCGGCCTTAATCTTTAGTTTAGACCCCAAGTCAACTATCAAGGGCATCAAAATAAGGGGAGCGTTCGAATTTTATGTTCTAGAATTTTTATTCGAATATCTTATGTTTTCTAGTATAAGAGTCACCAACCTGAAACAGGTCATTTGGCAAAAACTGCCCGAGAGAAAGTTTATGTCCCCGGCCCTAATCTTTTGTTTAGACCCCAAGTCAACTATCAAGGGCATCAAAATAAAGGGAGCGTTCGAATTTTATGTTATAGAATTTTTGTTCGAATAATTGATTTTTTCTAGTATAAGAGTCACCAACCAGAAAAAGGTCATTTGGCAAAAACTGCCCGAGAGAAAGTTTATGTCCCCGGCCTTAATCTTTAGTTTAGACCCCAAGTCAACTATCAAGGGCTTCAAAATAAGGGGAGCGTTCGAATTTTATGTTCTAGAATTTTTATTCGTATATCTTATGTTTTCTAGTATAAGAGTCACCAACCTGAAACAGGTCATTTGGCAAAAACTGCCCGAGAGAAAGTTTATGTCCCCGGCCCTAATCTTTTGTTTAGACCCCAAGTCAACTATCAAGGGCATCAAAATAAGGGGAGCGTTCGAATTTTATGTTATAGAATTTTTGTTCGAATAATTGATTTTTTCTAGTATAAGAGTCACCAACCAGAAAAAGGTCATTTGGCAAAAACTGCCCGAGAGAAAGTTTATGTCCCCGGCCTTAATCTTTAGTTTTTACCCCAAGTCAACTATCAAGGGCATCAAAATGAGGGGAGCGTTCGAATTTTATGTTATAGAATTTTTATTCGAATAATTGATTTTTTCTAGTATAAGAGTCACCAACCAGAAAAAGGTCATTTGGCAAAAACTGCCCGAGAGAAAGTTTATGTCCCCGGCCTTAATCTTTAGTTTTTACCCCAAGTCAACTATCAAGGGCATCAAAATGAGGGGAGCGTTCGAATTTTATGTTATAGAATTTTTATTCGAATAATTGATTTTTTCTAGTATAAGAGTCACCAACCAGAAAAAGGTCATTTGGCAAAAACTGCCCGAGAGAAAGTTTATGTCCCCGGCCTTAATCTTTAGTTTTTACCCCAAGTCAACTATCAAGGGCATCAAAATGAGGGGAGCGTTCGAATTTTATGTTATAGAATTTTTATTCGAATAATTGATTTTTTCTAGTATAAGAGTCACCAACCAGAAAAAGGTCATTTGGCAAAAACTGCCCGAGAGAAAGTTTATGTCCCCGGCCTTAATCTTTAGTTTTTACCCCAAGTCAACTATCAAGGGCATCAAAATGAGGGGAGCGTTCGAATTTTATGTTATAGAATTTTTATTCGAATAATTGATTTTTTCTAGTATAAGAGTCACCAACCAGAAACAGGTCATTTGGCAAAAACTGCTCGAGAGAAAGTTTATGTCCCCGGCCATAATCTTTTGTTTAGACCCCAAGTCAACTATCAAGGGCATCAAAATAAGGGGAGCGTTCGAATTTTATGTTCTAGAATTTTTATTCGAATATCTTATGTTTTCTAGTATAAGAGTCACCAACCTGAAACAGGTCATTTGGCAAAAACTGCCCGAGAGAAAGTTTATGTCCCCGGCCCTAATCTTTTGTTTAGACCCCAAGTCAACTATCAAGGGCATCAAAATAAGGGGAGCGTTCGAATTTTATGTTATAGAATTTTTGTTCGAATAATTGATTTTTTCTAGTATAAGAGTCACCAACCAGAAAAAGGTCATTTGGCAAAAACTGCCCGAGAGAAAGTTTATGTCCCCGGCCTTAATCTTTAGTTTTTACCCCAAGTCAACTATCAAGGGCATCAAAATGAGGGGAGCGTTCGAATTTTATGTTATAGAATTTTTATTCGAATAATTGATTTTTTCTAGTATAAGAGTCACCAACCAGAAAAAAGTCATTTGGCAAAAACTGCCCGAGAGAAAGTTTATGTCCCCGGCCTTAATCTTTAGTTTTTACCCCAAGTCAACTATCAAGGGCATCAAAATGAGGGGAGCGTTCGAATTTTATGTTATAGAATTTTTATTCGAATAATTGATTTTTTCTAGTATAAGAGTCACCAACCAGAAAAAGGTCATTTGGCAAAAACTGCCCGAGAGAAAGTTTATGTCCCCGGCCTTAATCTTTAGTTTTTACCCCAAGTCAACTATCAAGGGCATCAAAATGAGGGGAGCGTTCGAATTTTATGTTATAGAATTTTTATTCGAATAATTGTTTTTTTTCTAGTATAAGAGTCACCAACCAGAAAAAGGTCATTTGGCAAAAACTGCCCGAGAGAAAGTTTATGTCCCCGGCCTTAATCTTTAGTTTTTACCCCAAGTCAACTATCAAGGGCATCAAAATGAGGGGAGCGTTCGAATTTTATGTTATAGAATTTTTATTCGAATAATTGTTTTTTTCTAGTATAAGAGTCACCAACCAGAAAAAGGTCATTTGGCAAAAACTGCCCGAGAGAAAGTTTATGTCCCCGGCCTTAATCTTTAGTTTAGACCCCAAGTCAACTATCAAGGGCATCAAAATGAGGGGAGCGTTCGAATTTTATGTTATAGAATTTTTATTCGAATAATTGATTTTTTCTAGTATAAGAGTCACCAACCAGAAAAAGGTCATTTGGCAAAAACTGCCCGAGAGAAAGTTTATGTCCCCGGCCTTAATCTTTAGTTTAGACCCCAAGTCAACTATCAAGGGCATCAAAATAAGGGGAGCGTTCGAATTTTATGTTCTAGAATTTTTATTCGAATATCTTATGTTTTCTAGTATAAGAGTCACCAACCTGAAACAGGTCATTTGGCAAAAACTGCCCGAGAGAAAGTTTATGTCCCCGGCCCTAATCTTTTGTTTAGACCCCAAGTCAACTATCAAGGGCATCAAAATAAGGGGAGCGTTCGAATTTTATGTTATAGAATTTTTATTCGAATAATTGATTTTTTCTAGTATAAGAGTCACCAACCAGAAAAAGGTCATTTGGCAAAAACTGCCCGAGAGAAAGTTTATGTCCCCGGCCTTAATCTTTAGTTTTTACCCCAAGTCAACTATCAAGGGCATCAAAATGAGGGGAGCGTTCGAATTTTATGTTATAGAATTTTTATTCGAATAATTGTTTTTTTCTAGTATAAGAGTCACCAACCAGAAAAAGGTCATTTGGCAAAAACTGCCCGAGAGAAAGTTTATGTTTCCGGCCTTAATCTTTAGTTTAGACCCCAAGTCAACTATCAAGGGCATCAAAATGAGGGGAGCGTTCGAATTTTATGTTATAGAATTTTTATTCGAATAATTGATTTTTTCTAGTATAAGAGTCACCAACCAGAAAAAGGTCATTTGGCAAAAACTGCCCGAGAGAAAGTTTATGTCCCCGGCCTTAATCTTTAGTTTAGACCCCAAGTCAACTATCAAGGGCATCAAAATAAGGGGAGCGTTCGAATTTTATGTTCTAGAATTTTTATTCGAATATTTTATGTTTTCTAGTATAAGAGTCACCAACCAGAAAAAGGTCATTTGGCAAAAACTGCCCGAGAGAAAGTTTATGTCCCCGGCCTTAATCTTTAGTTTTTACCCCAAGTCAACTATCAAGGGCATCAAAATGAGGGGAGCGTTCGAATTTTATGTTATAGAATTTTTATTCGAATAATTGTTTTTTTCTAGTATAAGAGTCACCAACCAGAAAAAGGTCATTTGGCAAAAACTGCCCGAGAGAAAGTTTATGTCCCCGGCCTTAATCTTTAGTTTTTACCCCAAGTCAACTATCAAGGGCATCAAAATAAGGGGAGCGTTCGAATTTTATGTTATAGAATTTTTGTTCGAATAATTGATTTTTTCTAGTATAAAAGTCACCAACCAGAAAAAGGTCATTTGGCAAAAACTGCCCGAGAGAAAGTTTATGTCCCCGGCCTTAATCTTTTGTTTAGACCCCAAGTCAACTATCAAGGGCATCAAAACAAGGGGAGCGTTCGAATTTTATGTTATAGAATTTTTGTTCGAATAATTGATTTTTTCTAGTATAAGAGTCACCAACCAGAAAAAGGTCATTTGGCAAAAACTGCCCGAGAGAAAGTTTATGTCCCCGGCCTTAATCTTTAGTTTTTACCCCAAGTCAACTATCAAGGGCATCAAAATGAGGGGAGCGTTCGAATTTTATGTTATAGAATTTTTGTTCGAATAATTGATTTTTTCTAGTATAAGAGTCACCAACCAGAAAAAGGTCATTTGGCAAAAACTGCCCGAGAGAAAGTTTATGTCCCCGGCCTTAATCTTTAGTTTAGACCCCAAGTCAACTATCAAGGGCATCAAAATGAGGGGAGCGTTCGAATTTTATGTTATAGAATTTTTATTCGAATAATTGATTTTTTCTAGTATAAGAGTCACCAACCAGAAAAAGGTCATTTGGCAAAAACTGCCCGAGAGAAAGTTTATGTCCCCGGCCTTAATCTTTAGTTTAGACCCCAAGTCAACTATCAAGGGCATCAAAATAAGGGGAGCGTTCGAATTTTATGTTCTAGAATTTTTATTCGAATATCTTATGTTTTCTAGTATAAGAGTCACCAACCTGAAACAGGTCATTTGGCAAAAACTGCCCGAGAGAAAGTTTATGTCCCCGGCCTTAATCTTTAGTTTAGACCCCAAGTCAACTATCAAGGGCATCAAAATAAGGGGAGCGTTCGAATTTTATGTTATAGAATTTTTGTTCGAATAATTGATTTTTTCTAGTATAAGAGTCA
The DNA here is from genome assembly GCF_035046485.1 of Aedes albopictus. Taxonomy (NCBI): domain Eukaryota; kingdom Metazoa; phylum Arthropoda; class Insecta; order Diptera; family Culicidae; genus Aedes; species Aedes albopictus. The sequence continues at coordinate 83,513,294 of NC_085138.1, read as the reverse complement.
CCAACCAGAAAAAGGTCATTTGGCAAAAACTGCCCGAGAGAAAGTTTATGTCCCCGGCCTTAATCTTTAGTTTTTACCCCAAGTCAACTATCAAGGGCATCAAAATGAGGGGAGCGTTCGAATTTTATGTTATAGAATTTTTATTCGAATAATTGATTTTTTCTAGTATAAGAGTCACCAACCAGAAAAAGGTCATTTGGCAAAAACTGCCCGAGAGAAAGTTTATGTCCCCGGCCTTAATCTTTAGTTTTTACCCCAAGTCAACTATCAAGGGCATCAAAATGAGGGGAGCGTTCGAATTTTATGTTATAGAATTTTTATTCGAATAATTGTTTTTTTCTAGTATAAGAGTCACCAACCAGAAAAAGGTCATTTGGCAAAAACTGCCCGAGAGAAAGTTTATGTCCCCGGCCTTAATCTTTAGTTTAGACCCCAAGTCAACTATCAAGGGCATCAAAATGAGGGGAGCGTTCGAATTTTATGTTATAGAATTTTTATTCGAATAATTGATTTTTTCTAGTATAAGAGTCACCAACCAGAAAAAGGTCATTTGGCAAAAACTGCCCGAGAGAAAGTTTATGTCCCCGGCCTTAATCTTTAGTTAAGACCCCAAGTCAACTATCAAGGGCATCAAAATAAGGGGAGCGTTCGAATTTTATGTTCTAGAATTTTTATTCGAATATCCTATGTTTTCTAGTATAAGAGTCACCAACCTGAAACAGGTCATTTGGCAAAAACTGCCCGAGAGAAAGTTTATGTCCCCGGCCTTAATCTTTAGTTTAGACCCCAAGTCAACTATCAAGGGCATCAAAATGAGGGGAGCGTTCGAATTTTATGTTATAGAATTTTTATTCGAATAATTGATTTTTTCTAGTATAAGAGTCACCAACCAGAAAAAGGTCATTTGGCAAAAACTGCCCGAGAGAAAGTTTATGTCCCCGGCCTTAATCTTTAGTTTAGACCCCAAGTCAACTATCAAGGGCATCAAAATGAGGGGAGCGTTCGAATTTTATGTTATAGAATTTTTATTCGAATAATTGTTTTTTTTCCAGTATAAGAGTCACCAACCAGAAAAAGGTCATTTGGCAAAAACTGCCCGAGAGAAAGTTTATGTCCCCGGCCTTAATCTTTAGTTTAGACCCCAAGTCAACTATCAAGGGCATCAAAATAAGGGGAGCGTTCGAATTTTATGTTCTAGAATTTTTATTCGAATATTTTATGTTTTCTAGTATAAGAGTCACCAACCTGAAACAGGTCATTTGGCAAAAACTGCCCGAGAGAAAGTTTATGTCCCCGGCCTTAATCTTTTGTTTAGACCCCAAGTCAACTATCAAGGGCATCAAAATAAGGGGAGCGTTCGAATTTTATGTTATAGAATTTTTGTTCGAATAATTGATTTTTTCTAGTATAAAAGTCACCAACCAGAAAAAGGTCATTTGGCAAAAACTGCCCGAGAGAAAGTTTATGTCCCCGGCCTTAATCTTTTGTTTAGACCCCAAGTCAACTATCAAGGGCATCAAAACAAGGGGAGCGTTCGAATTTTATGTTATAGAATTTTTGTTCGAATAATTGATTTTTTCTAGTATAAGAGTCACCAACCAGAAAAAGGTCATTTGGCAAAAACTGCCCGAGAGAAAGTTTATGTCCCCGGCCTTAATCTTTAGTTTAGACCCCAAGTCAACTATCAAGAGCATCAAAATAAGGGGAGCGTTCGAATTTTATGTTCTAGAATTTTTATTCGAATATTTAATGTTTTCTAGTATAAGAGTCACCAACCAGAAAAAGGTGGTTTGGCAAAAACTGCCCGAGAGAAAGTTTATGTCCCCGGCCTTAATCTTTAGTTTGGACCCCAAGTCAACTATCAAGGGCATCAAAATGAGGGGAGCGTTCGAATTTTATGTTCTAGAATTTTTATTCGAATATTTAATGTTTTCTAGTATAAGAGTCACCAACCAGAAAAAGGTGGTTTGGCAAAAACTGCTCGAGAGAAAGTTTATGTCCCCGGCCTTAATCTTTTGTTTAGACCCCAAGTCAACTATCAAGAGCATCAAAATAAGGGGAGCGTTCGAATTTTATGTTATAGAATTTTTATTCGAATAATTGTTTTTTTCCAGTATAAGAGTCACCAACCAGAAAAAGGTCATTTGGCAAAAACTGCCCGAGAGAAAGTTTATGTCCCCGGCCTTAATCTTTAGTTTTTACCCCAAGTCAACTATCAAGGGCATCAAAATGAGGGGAGCGTTCGAATTTTATGTTATAGAATTTTTATTCGAATAATTGTTTTTTTCTAGTATAAGAGTCACCAACCAGAAAAAGGTCATTTGGCAAAAATTGCCCGAGAGAAAGTTTATGTCCCCGGCCTTAATCTTTAGTTTAGACCCCAAGTCAACTATCAAGGGCATCAAAATGAGGGGAGCGTTCGAATTTTATGTTATAGAATTTTTATTCGAATAATTGTTTTTTTCTAGTATAAGAGTCACCAACCAGAAAAAGGTCATTTGGCAAAAACTGCCCGAGAGAAAGTTTATGTCCCCGGCCTTAATCTTTAGTTTAGACCCCAAGTCAACTATCAAGAGCATCAAAATAAGGGGAGCGTTCGAATTTTATGTTCTAGAATTTTTATTCGAATATTTAATGTTTTCTAGTATAAGAGTCACCAACCAGAAAAAGGTGGTTTGGCAAAAACTGCCCGAGAGAAAGTTTATGTCCCCGGCCTTAATCTTTAGTTTGGACCCCAAGTCAACTATCAAGGGCATCAAAATGAGGGGAGCGTTCGAATTTTATGTTCTAGAATTTTTATTCGAATATTTAATGTTTTCTAGTATAAGAGTCACCAACCAGAAAAAGGTGGTTTGGCAAAAACTGCTCGAGAGAAAGTTTATGTCCCCGGCCTTAATCTTTAGTTTAGACCCCAAGTCAACTATCAAGGGCATCAAAATGAGGGGAGCGTTCGAATTTTATGTTATAGAATTTTTATTCGAATAATTGATTTTTTCTAGTATAAGAGTCACCAACCAGAAAAAGGTCATTTGGCAAAAACTGCCCGAGAGAAAGTTTATGTCCCCGGCCATAATCTTTAGTTTAGACCCCAAGTCAACTATCAAGGGCATCAAAATAAGGGGAGCGTTCGAATTTTATGTTCTAGAATTTTTATTCGAATATTTAATGTTTTCTAGTATAAGAGTCACCAACCAGAAAAAGGTGGTTTGGCAAAAACTGCTCGAGAGAAAGTTTATGTCCCCGGCCTTAATCTTTAGTTTAGACCCCAAGTCAACTATCAAGGGCATCAAAATGAGGGGAGCGTTCGAATTTTATGTTATAGAATTTTTATTCGAATAATTGATTTTTTCTAGTATAAGAGTCACCAACCAGAAACAGGTCATTTGGCAAAAACTGCTCGAGAGAAAGTTTATGTCCCCGGCCATAATCTTTAGTTTAGACCCCAAGTCAACTATCAAGGGCATCAAAATAAGGGGAGCGTTCGAATTTTATGTTCTAGAATTTTTATTCGAATATTTAATGTTTTCTAGTATAAGAGTCACCAACCAGAAAAAGGTGGTTTGGCAAAAACTGCCCGAGAGAAAGTTTATGTCCCCGGCCTTAATCTTTAGTTTAGACCCCAAGTCAACTATCCAGGGCATCAAAATAAGGGGAGCGTTCGAATTTTATATTATAGAATTTTTGTTCGAATAATTGATTTTTTCTAATATAAGAGTCACCAACCAGAAAAAGGTGGTTTGGCAAAAACTGCCCGAGAGAAAGTTTATGTCCCCGGCCTTAATCTTTAGTTTAGACCCCAAGTCAACTATCAAGGGCATCAAAATAAGGGGAGCGTTCGAAATTTATGTTATAGAATTTTTATTCGAATATTTAATTTTTTCTAGTATAAGAGTCACCAACCAGAAACAGGTCATTTGGCAAAAACTGCCCGAGAGAAAGTTTATGTCCCCGGCCTTAATCTTTAGTTTAGACCCCAAGTCAACTATCAAGGGCATCAAAATAAGGGGAGCGTTCGAAATTTATGTTCTAGAATTTTTATTCGAATATTTAATTTTTTCTAGTATAAGAGTCACCAACCAGAAACAGGTCATTTGGCAAAAACTGCCCGAGAGAAAGTTTATGTCCCCGGCCTTAATCTTTAGTTTAAATCCCAAGTCAACTATCAAGGGCATCAAAATAAGGGGAGCGTTCGAATTTTATGTTATAGAATTTTTGTTCGAATAGGGAATCGCGCTACTTGGGCGGTGGCTTCTATATTCGTCTGTTTTCCACTATAACTCAGTCAATCTTGAACCAATTGACACAATTCTTGGAATGCGGTGAGATAGGTATAGTATCTACCCGTGTACAAAATTTCAAGTCAATCGGTTCAAAATTGACCGAGTTACAGTGGAAAACAGACGAAAATAACAGACGAAGAAAACCACCGCCCAAGTAGCGCGATACCCTAATTGATTTTTTCTAATATAAGAGTCATCAACCAGAAAAAGGTGGTTTGGCAAAAACTGCCCGAGAGAAAGTTTATGTCCCCGGCCTTAATCTTTAGTTTGGACCCCAAGTCATTTATCAAGGGCATCAAAATAAGGGGAGCGTTCGAATTTTATGTTCTAGAATTTTTATTCGAATATTTAATGTTTTCTAGTATAAGAGTCACCAACCAGAAAAAGGTGGTTTGGCAAAAACTGCCCGAGAGAAAGTTTATGTCCCCGGCCTTAATCTTTAGTTTAGACCCCAAGTCAACTATCAAGGGCATCAAAATAAGGGGAGCGTTCGAATTTTATGTTCTAGAATTTTTATTCGAATATTTAATGTTTTCTAGTATAAGAGTCACCAACCAGAAAAAGGTGGTTTGGCAAAAACTGCCCGAGAGAAAGTTTATGTCCCCGGCCTTAATCTTTAGTTTAGACCCCAAGTCAACTATCAAGGGCATCAAAATAAGGGGAGCGTTCGAATTTTATGTTATAGAATTTTTGTTCGAATAATTGATTTTTTCTAATATAAGAGTCACCAACCAGAAAAAGGTCATTTGGCAAAAACTGCCCGAGAGAAAGTTTATGTCCCCGACCTTAATCTTTAGTTTAGACCCCAAGTCAACTATCAAGGGCATCAAAATAAGGGGAGCGTTTGAATTTTATGTTCTAGAATTTTTATTCGAATATTTAATGTTTTCTAGTATAAGAGTCACCAACCAGAAAAAGGTGGTTTGGCAAAAACTGCCCGAGAGAAAGTTTATGTCCCCGACCTTAATCTTTTGTTTAGACCCCCAATCAACTATCAAGGGCATCAAAATAAGGGGAGCGTTCGAATTTTATGTTATAGAATTTTTGTTCGAATAATTGATTTTTTCTAATATAAAAGTCACCAACCAGAAAAAGGTCATTTGGCAAAAACTGCCCGAGAGAAAGTTTATGTCCCCGGCCTTAATCTTTAGTTTAGACCCCAAGTCAACTATCAAGGGCATCAAAATAAGGGGAGCGTTCGAATTTTATGTTATAGAATTTTTGTTCGAATAATTGATTTTTTCTAATATAAGAGTCACCAACCAGAAAAAGGTGGTTTGACAAAAACTGCCCGAGAGAAAGTTTATGTCCCCGACCTTAATTTTTAGTTTAGACCCCAAGTCAACTATCAAGAGCATCAAAATAAGGGGAGCGTTCGAATTTTATGTTCTAGAATTTTTATTCGAATATTTATTTTTTTCTAGTATAAGAGTCACCAACCAGAAACAGGTCATTTGGCAAAAACTGCCCGAGAGAAAGTTTATGTCCCCGGCCTTAATCTTTAGTTTAGACCCCAAGTCAACTATCAAGGGCATCAAAATAAGGGGAGCGTTCGAATTTTATGTGATAGAATTTTTGTTCGAATAATTGATTTTTTCTAATATAAGAGTCACCAACCAGAAACAGGTCCTTTGGCAAAAACTGCCCGAGAGAAAGTTTATGTCCCCGGCCTTAATCTTTTGTTTAGACCCCAAGTCAACTATCAAGAGCATCAAAATAAGGGGAGCGTTCGAATTTTATGTTATAGAATTTTTATTCGAATAATTGATTTTTTTCAGTATAAGAGTCACCAACCAGAAAAGGTGGTTTGGCAAAAACTGCCCGAGAGAAAGTTTATGTCCCCGGCCTTAATCTTTAGTTTGGACCCCAAGTCAACTATCAAGGGCATCAAAATGAGGGGAGCGTTCGAATTTTATGTTATAGAATTTTTATTCGAATAATTGATTTTTTTCAGTATAAAAGTCACCAACCAGAAAAAGGTCATTTGGCAAAAACTGCCCGAGAGAAAGTTTATGTCCCGGCCTTAATCTTTAGTTTGGACCCCAAGTCAACTATCAAGGGCATCAAAATGAGGGGAGCGTTCGAATTTTATGTTATAGAATTTTTATTCGAATAATTGTTTTTTTCTAGTATAAGAGTCACCAACCAGTTGACTCTTATATTAGAAAAAATCAATTATTCGAACAAAAATTCTATAACATAAAATTCGAACGCTCCCCTTATTTTGATGCCCTTGATAGTTGACTTGGGGTCTAAACTAAAGATTAAGGCCGCGGACATAAACTTTCTCTCGGGCAGTTTTTGCCAAACCACCTTTTTCTGGTTGGTGACTCTTATACTAGAAAACATTAAATATTCGAATAAAAATTCTATAACATAAAATTCAAACGCTCCCCTCATTTTGATGCCCTTGATAGTTGACTTGGGGTCTAAACTAAAGATTAAGGCCGGGGACATAAACTTTCTCTCGGGCAGTTTTTGCCAAACCACCTTTTTCTGGTTGGTGACTCTTATACTAGAAAACATTAAATATTCGAATAAAAATTCTATAACATAAAATTCAAACGCTCCCCTCATTTTGATGCCCTTGATAGTTGACTTGGGGTCTAAACTAAAGATTAAGGCCGGGGACATAAACTTTCTCTCGGGCAGTTTTTGCCAAACCACCTTTTTCTGGTTGGTGACTCTTATACTAGAAAACATTAAATATTCGAATAAAAATTCTATAACATAAAATTCGAACGCTCCCCTCATTTTGATGCCCTTGATAGTTGACTTGGGGTCTAAACTAAAGATTAAGGCCGCGGACATAAACTTTCTCTCGGGCAGTTTTTGCCAAATGACCTGTTTCTGGTTGGTGACTCTTATACTAGAAAAAATTAAATATTCGAATAAAAATTCTAGAACATAAATTTCGAACGCTCCCCTTATTTTGATGCCCTTGATAGTTGACTTGGGGTCTAAACTAAAGATTATGGCCGGGGACATAAACTTTCTCTCGGGCAGTTTTTGCCAAATGACCTGTTTCTGGTTGGTGACTCTTATACTAGAAAAAAATAAATATTCGAATAAAAATTCTAGAACATAAATTTCGAACGCTCCCCTTATTTTGATGCCCTTGATAGTTGACTTGGGGTCTCAACTAAAGATTAAGGCCGGGGACATAAACTTTCTCTCGGGCAGTTTTTGCCAAACCACCTTTTTCTGGTTGGTGACTCTTATACTAGAAAACATTAAATATTCGAATAAAAATTCTATAACATAAAATTCAAACGCTCCCCTCATTTTGATGCCCTTGATAGTTGACTTGGGGTCTAAACTAAAGATTAAGGCCGGGGACATAAACTTTCTCTCGGGCAGTTTTTGCCAAACCACCTTTTTCTGGTTGGTGACTCTTATACTAGAAAACATTAAATATTCGAATAAAAATTCTATAACATAAAATTCGAACGCTCCCCTCATTTTGATGCCCTTGATAGTTGACTTGGGGTCCAAACTAAAGATTAAGGCCGGGGACATAAACTTTCTCTCGGGCAGTTTTTGCCAAACCACCTTTTTCTGGTTGGTAACTCTTTTACTAGAAAACATTAAATATTCGAATAAAAATTCTAGAACATAAAATTCAAACGCTTCTCTTATTTTGATGCCCTTGATAGTTGACTTGGGGTCTAATCTAAAGATTAAGGTCGGGGACATAAACTTTCTCTCGGGCAGTTTTTGCCAAACCACCTTTTTCTGGTTGGTGACTCTTATATTAGAAAAAATCAATTATTCGAACAAAAATTCTATAACATAAAATTCGAACGCTCCCCTTATTTTGATGCCCTTGATAGTTGACTTGGGGTCTAAACTAAAGATTAAGGCCGCGGACATAAACTTTCTCTCGGGCAGTTTTTGCCAAATGACCTGTTTCTGGTTGGTGACTCTTATACTAGAAAAAATTAAATATTCGAATAAAAATTCTAGAACATAAATTTCGAACGCTCCCCTTATTTTGATGCCCTTGATAGTTGACTTGGGGTCTCAACTAAAGATTAAGGCCGGGGACATAAACTTTCTCTCGGGCAGTTTTTGCCAAACCACCTTTTTCTGGTTGGTGACTCTTATACTAGAAAACATTAAATATTCGAATAAAAATTCTATAACATAAAATTCAAACGCTCCCCTCATTTTGATGCCCTTGATAGTTGACTTGGGGTCTAAACTAAAGATTAAGGCCGGGGACATAAACTTTCTCTCGGGCAGTTTTTGCCAAACCACCTTTTTCTGGTTGGTGACTCTTATACTAGAAAACATTAAATATTCGAATAAAAATTCTATAACATAAAATTCGAACGCTCCCCTCATTTTGATGCCCTTGATAGTTGACTTGGGGTCTAAACTAAAGATTAAGGCCGGGGACATAAACTTTCTCTCGGGCAGTTTTTGCCAAACCACCTTTTTCTGGTTGGTGACTCTTATACTAGAAAACATTAAATATTCGAATAAAAATTCTATAACATAAAATTCAAACGCTCCCCTCATTTTGATGCCCTTGATAGTTGACTTGGGGTCTAAACTAAAGATTAAGGCCGCGGACATAAACTTTCTCTCGGGCAGTTTTTGCCAAATGACCTGTTTCTGGTTGGTGACTCTTATACTAGAAAAAATTAAATATTCGAACAAAAATTCTATAACATAAAATTCGAACGCTCCCCTTATTTTGATGCCCTTGATAGTTGACTTGGGGTCTAAACTAAAGATTAAGGCCGGGGACATAAACTTTCTCTCGGGCAGTTTTTGCCAAACCACCTTTTTCTGGTTGGTGACTCTTATACTAGAAAACATTAAATATTCGAATAAAAATTCTATAACATAAAATTCAAACGCTCCCCTCATTTTGATGCCCTTGATAGTTGACTTGGGGTCTAAACTAAAGATTAAGGCCGGGGACATAAACTTTCTCTCGTGCAGTTTTTGCCAAACCACCTTTTTCTGGTTGGTGACTCTTATACTAGAAAACATTAAATATTCGAATAAAAATTCTATAACATAAAATTCGAACGCTCCCCTCATTTTGATGCCCTTGATAGTTGACTTGGGGTCTAAACTAAAGATTAAGGCCGGGGACATAAACTTTCTCTCGGGCAGTTTTTGCCAAACCACCTTTTTCTGGTTGGTGACTCTTATACTAGAAAACATTAAATATTCGAATAAAAATTCTATAACATAAAATTCAAACGCTCCCCTCATTTTGATGCCCTTGATAGTTGACTTGGGGTCTAAACTAAAGATTAAGGCCGGGGACATAAACTTTCTCTCGGACAGTTTTTGCCAAACCACCTTTTTCTGGTTGGTGACTCTTATACTAGAAAAAATTAAATATTCGAATAAAAATTCTAGAACATAAATTTCGAACGCTCCCCTTATTTTGATGCCCTTGATAGTTGACTTGGGGTCTAAACTAAAGATTAAGGCCGGGGACATAAACTTTCTCTCGGGCAGTTTTTGCCAAACCACCTTTTTCTGGTTGATGACTCTTATACTAGAAAAAATCAATTATTCGAACAAAAATTCTAGAACATAAAATTCGAACGCTCCCCTTATTTTGATGCCCTTGATAGTTCACTTGGGGTCTAAACTAAAGATTAAGGCCGGGGACATAAACTTTCTCTCGGGCAGTTTTTGCCAAACCACCTTTTTCTGGTTGGTGACTCTTATACTAGAAAACATTAAATATTCGAATAAAAATTCTAGAACATAAATTTCGAACGCTCCCCTTATTTTGATGCCCTTGATAGTTGACTTGGGGTCTAAACTAAAGATTAAGGTCGGGGACATAAACTTTCTCTCGGGCAGTTTTTGCCAAACCACCTTTTCTGGTTGGTGACTCTTATACTAGAAAAAATCAATTATTCGAACAAAAATTCTATAACATAAAATTCGAACGCTCCCCTCATTTTGATGCACTTGATAGTTGATTTGGGGTCTTAACTAAAAATTAAGGTCGGGGACATAATCTTTCTCTCGGGCAGTTTTTGCCAAACCACCTTTTTCTGGTTGGTGACTCTTATACTAGAAAAAATTAAATATTCGAATAAAAATTCTAGAACATAAATTTCGAACGCTCCCCTTATTTTGATGCCCTTGATAGTTGACTTGGGGTCCAAACTAAAGATTAAGGCCGGGGACATAAACTTTCTCTCGGGCAGTTTTTGCCAAACCACCTTTTTCTGGTTGGTGACTCTTATATTAGAAAAAATCAATTATTCGAACAAAAATTCTATAACATAAAATTCGAACGCTCCCCTTATTTTGATGCCCTTGATAGTTGACTTGGGGTCTAAACAAAAGATTAAGGCCGGGGACATAAACTTTCTCTCGGGCAGTTTTTGCCAAATGACCTGTTTCTGGTTGGTGACTCTTATACTAGAAAACATAAAATATTCGAATAAAAATTCTATAACATAAAATTCGAACGCTCCCCTCATTTTGATGCCCTTGATAGTTGACTTGGGGTCCAAACTAAAGATTAAGGCCGGGGACATAAACTTTCTCTCGGGCAGTTTTTGCCAAACCACCTTTTTCTGGTTGGTGACTCTTATATTAGAAAAATCAATTATTCGAACAAAAATTCTATAACATAAAATTCGAACGCTCCCCTTATTTTGATGCCCTTGATAGTTGACTTGGGGTCCAAACTAAAGATTAAGGCCGGGGACATAAACTTTCTCTCGGGCAGTTTTTGCCAAACCACCTTTTTCTGGTTGGTGACTCTTATATTAGAAAAAATTAAATATTCGAATAAAAATTCTATAACATAAAATTCGAACGCTCCCCTCATTTTGATGCCCTTGATAGTTGACTTGGGGTCCAAACTAAAGATTAAGGTCGGGGACATAAACTTTCTCTCGGGCAGTTTTTGCCAAACCACCTTTTCTGGTTGGTGACTCTTATACTAGAAAAAATCAATTATTCGAACAAAAATTCTATAACATAAAATTCGAACGCTCCCCTCATTTTGATGCACTTGATAGTTGATTTGGGGTCTTAACTAAAAATTAAGGTCGGGGACATAATCTTTCTCTCGGGCAGTTTTTGCCAAACCACCTTTTTCTGGTTGGTGACTCTTATACTAGAAAAAATTAAATATTCGAATAAAAATTCTAGAACATAAATTTCGAACGCTCCCCTTATTTTGATGCCCTTGATAGTTGACTTGGGGTCCAAACTAAAGATTAAGGCCGGGGACATAAACTTTCTCTCGGGCAGTTTTTGCCAAATGACCTGTTTCTGGTTGGTGACTCTTATACTAGAAAACATAAAATATTCGAATAAAAATTCTATAACATAAAATTCGAACGCTCCCCTTATTTTGATGCCCTTGATAGTTGACTTGGGGTCTAAACTAAAGATTAAGGCCGCGGACATAAACTTTCTCTCGGGCAGTTTTTGCCAAATGACCTGTTTCTGGTTGGTGACTCTTATACTAGAAAAAAATAAATATTCGAATAAAAATTCTAGAACATAAATTTCGAACGCTCCCCTTATTTTGATGCCCTTGATAGTTGACTTGGGGTCTCAACTAAAGATTAAGGCCGGGGACATAAACTTTCTCTCGGGCAGTTTTTGCCAAACCACCTTTTTCTGGTTGGTGACTCTTATACTAGAAAACATTAAATATTCGAATAAAAATTCTATAACATAAAATTCAAACGCTCCCCTCATTTTGATGCCCTTGATAGTTGACTTGGGGTCTAAACTAAAGATTAAGGCCGGGGACATAAACTTTCTCTCGGGCAGTTTTTGCCAAACCACCTTTTTCTGGTTGGTGACTCTTATACTAGAAAACATTAAATATTCGAATAAAAATTCTATAACATAAAATTCGAACGCTCCCCTCATTTTGATGCCCTTGATAGTTGACTTGGGGTCTAAACTAAAGATTAAGGCCGGGGACATAAACTTTCTCTCGGGCAGTTTTTGCCAAACCACCTTTTTCTGGTTGGTGACTCTTATACTAGAAAAAATTAAATATTCGAATAAAAATTCTAGAACATAAATTTCGAACGCTCCCCTTATTTTGATGCCCTTGATAGTTGACTTGGGGTCTAAACTAAAGATTATGGCCGGGGACATAAACTTTCTCTCGGGCAGTTTTTGCCAAATGACCTGTTTCTGGTTGGTGACTCTTATACTAGAAAAAAATAAATATTCGAATAAAAATTCTAGAACATAAATTTCGAACGCTCCCCTTATTTTGATGCCCTTGATAGTTGACTTGGGGTCTCAACTAAAGATTAAGGCCGGGGACATAAACTTTCTCTCGGGCAGTTTTTGCCAAACCACCTTTTTCTGGTTGGTGACTCTTATACTAGAAAACATTAAATATTCGAATAAAAATTCTATAACATAAAATTCAAACGCTCCCCTCATTTTGATGCCCTTGATAGTTGACTTGGGGTCTAAACTAAAGATTAAGGCCGGGGACATAAACTTTCTCTCGGGCAGTTTTTGCCAAACCACCTTTTTCTGGTTGGTGACTCTTATACTAGAAAACATTAAATATTCGAATAAAAATTCTATAACATAAAATTCGAACGCTCCCCTCATTTTGATGCCCTTGATAGTTGACTTGGGGTCTAAACTAAAGATTAAGGCCGCGGACATAAACTTTCTCTCGGGCAGTTTTTGCCAAATGACCTGTTTCTGGTTGGTGACTCTTATACTAGAAAAAATTAAATATTCGAATAAAAATTCTAGAACATAAATTTCGAACGCTCCCCTTATTTTGATGCCCTTGATAGTTGACTTGGGGTCTCAACTAAAGATTAAGGCCGGGGACATAAACTTTCTCTCGGGCAGTTTTTGCCAAACCACCTTTTTCTGGTTGGTGACTCTTATACTAGAAAACATTAAATATTCGAATAAAAATTCTATAACATAAAATTCGAACGCTCCCCTCATTTTGATGCCCTTGATAGTTGACTTGGGGTCTAAACTAAAGATTAAGGCCGGGGACATAAACTTTCTCTCGGGCAGTTTTTGCCAAACCACCTTTTTCTGGTTGGTGACTCTTATACTAGAAAACATTAAATATTCGAATAAAAATTCTAGAACATAAAATTCGAACGCTCCCCTTATTTTGATGCCCTTGATAGTTGACTTGGGTTCTAAACTAAAGATTAAGGCCGGGGACATAAACTTTCTCTCGGGCAGTTTTTGCCAAACCACCTTTTTCTGGTTGGTGACTCTTATACTAGAAAACATTAAATATTCGAATAAAAGTTCTAGAACATAAAATTCAAACGCTCCCCTTATTTTGATGCCCTTGATAGTTGACTTGGGGTCCAAACTAAAGATTAAGGCCGGGGACATAAACTTTCTCTCGGGCAGTTTTTGCCAAACCACCTTTTTCTGGTTGGTGACTCTTATATTAGAAAAAATCAATTATTCGAACAAAAATTCTATAACATAAAATTCGAACGCTCCCCTTATTTTGATGCCCTTGATAGTTGACTTGGGGTCTAAACTAAAGATTAAGGCCGGGGACATAAACTTTCTCTCGGGCAGTTTTTGCCAAACCACCTTTTTCTGGTTGGTGACTCTTATACTAGAAAACATTAAATATTCGAATAAAAATTCTAGAACATAAATTTCGAACGCTCCCCTTATTTTGATGCCCTTGATAGTTGACTTGGGGTCTAAACTAAAGATTAAGGTCGGGGACATAAACTTTCTCTCGGGCAGTTTTTGCCAAACCACCTTTTCTGGTTGGTGACTCTTATACTAGAAAAAATCAATTATTCGAACAAAAATTCTATAACATAAAATTCGAACGCTCCCCTCATTTTGATGCACTTGATAGTTGATTTGGGGTCTTAACTAAAAATTAAGGTCGGGGACATAATCTTTCTCTCGGGCAGTTTTTGCCAAACCACCTTTTTCTGGTTGGTGACTCTTATACTAGAAAAAATTAAATATTCGAATAAAAATTCTAGAACATAAATTTCGAACGCTCCCCTTATTTTGATGCCCTTGATAGTTGACTTGGGGTCCAAACTAAAGATTAAGGCCGGGGACATAAACTTTCTCTCGGGCAGTTTTTGCCAAACCACCTTTTTCTGGTTGGTGACTCTTATATTAGAAAAAATCAATTATTCGAACAAAAATTCTATAACATAAAATTCGAACGCTCCCCTTATTTTGATGCCCTTGATAGTTGACTTGGGGTCTAAACAAAAGATTAAGGCCGGGGACATAAACTTTCTCTCGGGCAGTTTTTGCCAAATGACCTGTTTCTGGTTGGTGACTCTTATACTAGAAAACATAAAATATTCGAATAAAAATTCTATAACATAAAATTCGAACGCTCCCCTCATTTTGATGCCCTTGATAGTTGACTTGGGGTCCAAACTAAAGATTAAGGCCGGGGACATAAACTTTCTCTCGGGCAGTTTTTGCCAAACCACCTTTTTCTGGTTGGTGACTCTTATATTAGAAAAATCAATTATTCGAACAAAAATTCTATAACATAAAATTCGAACGCTCCCCTTATTTTGATGCCCTTGATAGTTGACTTGGGGTCCAAACTAAAGATTAAGGCCGGGGACATAAACTTTCTCTCGGGCAGTTTTTGCCAAACCACCTTTTTCTGGTTGGTGACTCTTATATTAGAAAAAATTAAATATTCGAATAAAAATTCTATAACATAAAATTCGAACGCTCCCCTCATTTTGATGCCCTTGATAGTTGACTTGGGGTCCAAACTAAAGATTAAGGTCGGGGACATAAACTTTCTCTCGGGCAGTTTTTGCCAAACCACCTTTTCTGGTTGGTGACTCTTATACTAGAAAAAATCAATTATTCGAACAAAAATTCTATAACATAAAATTCGAACGCTCCCCTCATTTTGATGCACTTGATAGTTGATTTGGGGTCTTAACTAAAAATTAAGGTCGGGGACATAATCTTTCTCTCGGGCAGTTTTTGCCAAACCACCTTTTTCTGGTTGGTGACTCTTATACTAGAAAAAATTAAATATTCGAATAAAAATTCTAGAACATAAATTTCGAACGCTCCCCTTATTTTGATGCCCTTGATAGTTGACTTGGGGTCCAAACTAAAGATTAAGGCCGGGGACATAAACTTTCTCTCGGGCAGTTTTTGCCAAATGACCTGTTTCTGGTTGGTGACTCTTATACTAGAAAACATAAAATATTCGAATAAAAATTCTATAACATAAAATTCGAACGCTCCCCTTATTTTGATGCCCTTGATAGTTGACTTGGGGTCCAAACTAAAGATTAAGGCCGGGGACATAAACTTTCTCTCGGGCAGTTTTTGCCAAACCACCTTTTTCTGGTTGGTAACTCTTTTACTAGAAAACATTAAATATTCGAATAAAAATTCTAGAACATAAAATTCAAACGCTTCTCTTATTTTGATGCCCTTGATAGTTGACTTGGGGTCTAATCTAAAGATTAAGGTCGGGGACATAAACTTTCTCTCGGGCAGTTTTTGCCAAACCACCTTTTTCTGGTTGGTGACTCTTATATTAGAAAAAATCAATTATTCGAACAAAAATTCTATAACATAAAATTCGAACGCTCCCCTTATTTTGATGCCCTTGATAGTTGACTTGGGGTCTAAACTAAAGATTAAGGCCGCGGACATAAACTTTCTCTCGGGCAGTTTTTGCCAAATGACCTGTTTCTGGTTGGTGACTCTTATACTAGAAAAAATTAAATATTCGAATAAAAATTCTAGAACATAAATTTCGAACGCTCCCCTTATTTTGATGCCCTTGATAGTTGACTTGGGGTCTCAACTAAAGATTAAGGCCGGGGACATAAACTTTCTCTCGGGCAGTTTTTGCCAAACCACCTTTTTCTGGTTGGTGACTCTTATACTAGAAAACATTAAATATTCGAATAAAAATTCTATAACATAAAATTCAAACGCTCCCCTCATTTTGATGCCCTTGATAGTTGACTTGGGGTCTAAACTAAAGATTAAGGCCGGGGACATAAACTTTCTCTCGGGCAGTTTTTGCCAAACCACCTTTTTCTGGTTGGTGACTCTTATACTAGAAAACATTAAATATTCGAATAAAAATTCTATAACATAAAATTCGAACGCTCCCCTCATTTTGATGCCCTTGATAGTTGACTTGGGGTCTAAACTAAAGATTAAGGCCGGGGACATAAACTTTCT
This sequence comes from Aedes albopictus, assembly GCF_035046485.1. Lineage (NCBI taxonomy): Eukaryota > Metazoa > Arthropoda > Insecta > Diptera > Culicidae > Aedes > Aedes albopictus. Next base: position 83,496,819 of record NC_085138.1, on the reverse strand, counting down.
CTCGGGCAGTTTTTGCCAAACCACCTTTTTCTGGTTGGTGACTCTTATACTAGAAAACATTAAATATTCGAATAAAAATTCTATAACATAAAATTCAAACGCTCCCCTCATTTTGATGCCCTTGATAGTTGACTTGGGGTCTAAACTAAAGATTAAGGCCGCGGACATAAACTTTCTCTCGGGCAGTTTTTGCCAAATGACCTGTTTCTGGTTGGTGACTCTTATACTAGAAAAAATTAAATATTCGAACAAAAATTCTATAACATAAAATTCGAACGCTCCCCTTATTTTGATGCCCTTGATAGTTGACTTGGGGTCTAAACTAAAGATTAAGGCCGGGGACATAAACTTTCTCTCGGGCAGTTTTTGCCAAACCACCTTTTTCTGGTTGGTGACTCTTATACTAGAAAACATTAAATATTCGAATAAAAATTCTATAACATAAAATTCAAACGCTCCCCTCATTTTGATGCCCTTGATAGTTGACTTGGGGTCTAAACTAAAGATTAAGGCCGGGGACATAAACTTTCTCTCGTGCAGTTTTTGCCAAACCACCTTTTTCTGGTTGGTGACTCTTATACTAGAAAACATTAAATATTCGAATAAAAATTCTATAACATAAAATTCGAACGCTCCCCTCATTTTGATGCCCTTGATAGTTGACTTGGGGTCTAAACTAAAGATTAAGGCCGGGGACATAAACTTTCTCTCGGGCAGTTTTTGCCAAACCACCTTTTTCTGGTTGGTGACTCTTATACTAGAAAACATTAAATATTCGAATAAAAATTCTATAACATAAAATTCAAACGCTCCCCTCATTTTGATGCCCTTGATAGTTGACTTGGGGTCTAAACTAAAGATTAAGGCCGGGGACATAAACTTTCTCTCGGACAGTTTTTGCCAAACCACCTTTTTCTGGTTGGTGACTCTTATACTAGAAAAAATTAAATATTCGAATAAAAATTCTAGAACATAAATTTCGAACGCTCCCCTTATTTTGATGCCCTTGATAGTTGACTTGGGGTCTAAACTAAAGATTAAGGCCGGGGACATAAACTTTCTCTCGGGCAGTTTTTGCCAAACCACCTTTTTCTGGTTGATGACTCTTATACTAGAAAAAATCAATTATTCGAACAAAAATTCTAGAACATAAAATTCGAACGCTCCCCTTATTTTGATGCCCTTGATAGTTCACTTGGGGTCTAAACTAAAGATTAAGGCCGGGGACATAAACTTTCTCTCGGGCAGTTTTTGCCAAACCACCTTTTTCTGGTTGGTGACTCTTATATTAGAAAAAATCAATTATTCGAACAAAAATTCTATAACATAAAATTCGAACGCTCCCCTTATTTTGATGCCCTTGATAGTTGACTTGGGGTCTAAACTAAAGATTAAGGCCGGGGACATAAACTTTCTCTCGGGCAGTTTTTGCCAAACCACCTTTTTCTGGTTGGTGACTCTTATACTAGAAAACATTAAATATTCGAATAAAAATTCTAGAACATAAATTTCGAACGCTCCCCTTATTTTGATGCCCTTGATAGTTGACTTGGGGTCTAAACTAAAGATTAAGGTCGGGGACATAAACTTTCTCTCGGGCAGTTTTTGCCAAACCACCTTTTCTGGTTGGTGACTCTTATACTAGAAAAAATCAATTATTCGAACAAAAATTCTATAACATAAAATTCGAACGCTCCCCTCATTTTGATGCACTTGATAGTTGATTTGGGGTCTTAACTAAAAATTAAGGTCGGGGACATAATCTTTCTCTCGGGCAGTTTTTGCCAAACCACCTTTTTCTGGTTGGTGACTCTTATACTAGAAAAAATTAAATATTCGAATAAAAATTCTAGAACATAAATTTCGAACGCTCCCCTTATTTTGATGCCCTTGATAGTTGACTTGGGGTCCAAACTAAAGATTAAGGCCGGGGACATAAACTTTCTCTCGGGCAGTTTTTGCCAAACCACCTTTTTCTGGTTGGTGACTCTTATATTAGAAAAAATCAATTATTCGAACAAAAATTCTATAACATAAAATTCGAACGCTCCCCTTATTTTGATGCCCTTGATAGTTGACTTGGGGTCTAAACAAAAGATTAAGGCCGGGGACATAAACTTTCTCTCGGGCAGTTTTTGCCAAATGACCTGTTTCTGGTTGGTGACTCTTATACTAGAAAACATAAAATATTCGAATAAAAATTCTATAACATAAAATTCGAACGCTCCCCTCATTTTGATGCCCTTGATAGTTGACTTGGGGTCCAAACTAAAGATTAAGGCCGGGGACATAAACTTTCTCTCGGGCAGTTTTTGCCAAACCACCTTTTTCTGGTTGGTGACTCTTATATTAGAAAAATCAATTATTCGAACAAAAATTCTATAACATAAAATTCGAACGCTCCCCTTATTTTGATGCCCTTGATAGTTGACTTGGGGTCCAAACTAAAGATTAAGGCCGGGGACATAAACTTTCTCTCGGGCAGTTTTTGCCAAATGACCTGTTTCTGGTTGGTGACTCTTATACTAGAAAACATAAAATATTCGAATAAAAATTCTATAACATAAAATTCGAACGCTCCCCTTATTTTGATGCCCTTGATAGTTGACTTGGGGTCCAAACTAAAGATTAAGGCCGGGGACATAAACTTTCTCTCGGGCAGTTTTTGCCAAACCACCTTTTTCTGGTTGGTAACTCTTTTACTAGAAAACATTAAATATTCGAATAAAAATTCTAGAACATAAAATTCAAACGCTTCTCTTATTTTGATGCCCTTGATAGTTGACTTGGGGTCTAATCTAAAGATTAAGGTCGGGGACATAAACTTTCTCTCGGGCAGTTTTTGCCAAACCACCTTTTTCTGGTTGGTGACTCTTATATTAGAAAAAATCAATTATTCGAACAAAAATTCTATAACATAAAATTCGAACGCTCCCCTTATTTTGATGCCCTTGATAGTTGACTTGGGGTCTAAACTAAAGATTAAGGCCGCGGACATAAACTTTCTCTCGGGCAGTTTTTGCCAAATGACCTGTTTCTGGTTGGTGACTCTTATACTAGAAAAAATTAAATATTCGAATAAAAATTCTAGAACATAAATTTCGAACGCTCCCCTTATTTTGATGCCCTTGATAGTTGACTTGGGGTCTCAACTAAAGATTAAGGCCGGGGACATAAACTTTCTCTCGGGCAGTTTTTGCCAAACCACCTTTTTCTGGTTGGTGACTCTTATACTAGAAAACATTAAATATTCGAATAAAAATTCTATAACATAAAATTCAAACGCTCCCCTCATTTTGATGCCCTTGATAGTTGACTTGGGGTCTAAACTAAAGATTAAGGCCGGGGACATAAACTTTCTCTCGGGCAGTTTTTGCCAAACCACCTTTTTCTGGTTGGTGACTCTTATACTAGAAAACATTAAATATTCGAATAAAAATTCTATAACATAAAATTCGAACGCTCCCCTCATTTTGATGCCCTTGATAGTTGACTTGGGGTCTAAACTAAAGATTAAGGCCGGGGACATAAACTTTCTCTCGGGCAGTTTTTGCCAAACCACCTTTTTCTGGTTGGTGACTCTTATACTAGAAAACATTAAATATTCGAATAAAAATTCTATAACATAAAATTCAAACGCTCCCCTCATTTTGATGCCCTTGATAGTTGACTTGGGGTCTAAACTAAAGATTAAGGCCGCGGACATAAACTTTCTCTCGGGCAGTTTTTGCCAAATGACCTGTTTCTGGTTGGTGACTCTTATACTAGAAAAAATTAAATATTCGAACAAAAATTCTATAACATAAAATTCGAACGCTCCCCTTATTTTGATGCCCTTGATAGTTGACTTGGGGTCTAAACTAAAGATTAAGGCCGGGGACATAAACTTTCTCTCGGGCAGTTTTTGCCAAACCACCTTTTTCTGGTTGGTGACTCTTATACTAGAAAACATTAAATATTCGAATAAAAATTCTATAACATAAAATTCAAACGCTCCCCTCATTTTGATGCCCTTGATAGTTGACTTGGGGTCTAAACTAAAGATTAAGGCCGGGGACATAAACTTTCTCTCGTGCAGTTTTTGCCAAACCACCTTTTTCTGGTTGGTGACTCTTATACTAGAAAACATTAAATATTCGAATAAAAATTCTATAACATAAAATTCGAACGCTCCCCTCATTTTGATGCCCTTGATAGTTGACTTGGGGTCTAAACTAAAGATTAAGGCCGGGGACATAAACTTTCTCTCGGGCAGTTTTTGCCAAACCACCTTTTTCTGGTTGGTGACTCTTATACTAGAAAACATTAAATATTCGAATAAAAATTCTATAACATAAAATTCAAACGCTCCCCTCATTTTGATGCCCTTGATAGTTGACTTGGGGTCTAAACTAAAGATTAAGGCCGGGGACATAAACTTTCTCTCGGACAGTTTTTGCCAAACCACCTTTTTCTGGTTGGTGACTCTTATACTAGAAAAAATTAAATATTCGAATAAAAATTCTAGAACATAAATTTCGAACGCTCCCCTTATTTTGATGCCCTTGATAGTTGACTTGGGGTCTAAACTAAAGATTAAGGCCGGGGACATAAACTTTCTCTCGGGCAGTTTTTGCCAAACCACCTTTTTCTGGTTGATGACTCTTATACTAGAAAAAATCAATTATTCGAACAAAAATTCTAGAACATAAAATTCGAACGCTCCCCTTATTTTGATGCCCTTGATAGTTCACTTGGGGTCTAAACTAAAGATTAAGGCCGGGGACATAAACTTTCTCTCGGGCAGTTTTTGCCAAACCACCTTTTTCTGGTTGGTGACTCTTATATTAGAAAAAATCAATTATTCGAACAAAAATTCTATAACATAAAATTCGAACGCTCCCCTTATTTTGATGCCCTTGATAGTTGACTTGGGGTCTAAACTAAAGATTAAGGCCGGGGACATAAACTTTCTCTCGGGCAGTTTTTGCCAAATGACCTGTTTCTGGTTGGTGATTCTTATACTAGAAAAAATTAAATATTCGAATAAAAATTCTAGAACATAAATTTCGAACGCTCCCCTTATTTTGATGCCCTTGATAGTTGACTTGGGGTCCTAACTAAAGATTAAGGCCGGGGACATAAACTTTCTCTCGGGCAGTTTTTGCCAAACCACCTTTTTCTGGTTGGTGACTCTTATACTAGAAAACATTAAATATTCGAATAAAAATTCTATAACATAAAATTCAAACGCTCCCCTCATTTTGATGCCCTTGATAGTTGACTTGGGGTCTCAACTAAAGATTAAGGCCGGGGACATAAACTTTCTCTCGGGCAGTTTTTGCCAAACCACCTTTTTCTGGTTGGTGACTCTTATACTAGAAAACATTAAATATTCGAATAAAAATTCTAGAACATAAAATTCGAACGCTCCCCTTATTTTGATGCCCTTGATAGTTGATTTGGGGTCTTAACTAAAAATTAAGGTCGGGGACATAATCTTTCTCTCGGGCAGTTTTTGCCAAACCACCTTTTTCTGGTTGGTGACTCTTATACTAGAAAAAATTAAATATTCGAATAAAAATTCTAGAACATAAATTTCGAACGCTCCCCTTATTTTGATGCCCTTGATAGTTGACTTGGGGTCCAAACTAAAGATTAAGGCCGGGGACATAAACTTTCTCTCGGGCAGTTTTTGCCAAACCACCTTTTTCTGGTTGGTGACTCTTATATTAGAAAAAATCAATTATTCGAACAAAAATTCTATAACATAAAATTCGAACGCTCCCCTTATTTTGATGCCCTTGATAGTTGACTTGGGGTCTAAACTAAAGATTAAGGCCGGGGACATAAACTTTCTCTCGGGCAGTTTTTGCCAAACCACCTTTTTCTGGTTGGTTACTCTTATACTAGAAAACATTAAATATTCGAACAAAAATTCTAGAACTTAAAATTCGAACGCTCCCCTTATTTTGATGCCTTTGATAATTGACTTGGGGTCTAAACTAAAGATTAAGGCCGGGGACATAAACTTTCTCTCGGGCAGTTTTTGCCAAACCACCTTTTTCTGGTTGGTGACTCTTATACTAGAAAACATTAAATATTCGAATAAAAATTCTATATCATAAAATTCGAACGCTCCCCTCATTTTGATGCCCTTGATAGTTGACTTGGGGTCCAAACTAAAGATTAAGGCCGGGGACATAAACTTTCTCTCGGGCAGTTTTTGCCAAATGACCTGTTTCTGGTTGGTGACTCTTATACTAGAAAAAATTAAATATTCGAATAAAAATTCTAGAACATAAATTTCGAACGCTCCCCTTATTTTGATGCCCTTGATAGTTGACTTGGGGTCTCAACTAAAGATTAAGGCCGGGGACATAAACTTTCTCTCGGGCAGTTTTTGCCAAACCACCTTTTTCTGGTTGGTGACTCTTATATTTGAAAAAAATCAATTATTCGAACAAAAATTCTATAACATAAAATTCGAACGCTCCCCTCATTTTAAAGCCCTTGATAGTTGACTTGGGGTCTAAACTAAAGATTAAGGCCGGGGACATAAACTTTCTCTCGGGCAGTTTTTGCCAAATGACCTTTATCTGGTTGGTGAGTCTTATACTGAAAAAAAATCAATTAATCGAATAAAAATTCTATAACATAAAATTCGAACGCTCCCCTCATTTTGATGCCCTTGATAGCTGACTTGGGGTCTAAACTAAAGGTTAAGGCCGGGGACATAAACTTTCTCTCGGGCAGTTTTTGCCAAATGACCTGTTTCTGGTTGGTGACTCTTATACTAGAAAAAATTAAATATTCGAATAAAAATTCTATAACATAAAATTCGAACGCTCCCCTTATTTTGATGCCCTTGACAGTTGACTTGGGGTCTAAACTAAAGATTAAGGCCGGGGACATAAACTTTGTCTCGGGCAGTTTTTGCCAAACCACCTTTTTCTGGTTGGTGACTCTTATACTAGAAAACATTAAATATTCGAATAAAAATTCTAGAACATAAAATTCGAACGCTCCCCTTATTTTGATGCCCTTGATAGTTGACTTGGGGTCTAAACTAAAGATTAAGGCCGGGGACATAAACTTTCTCTCGGGCAGTTTTTGCCAAACCACCTATTTCTGGTTGGTGACTCTTATATTAGAAAAAATCAATTATTCGAACAAAAATTCTATAACATAAAATTCGAACGCTCCCCTTATTTTGATGCCCTTGATAAATGACTTGGGGTCCAAACTAAAGATTAAGGCCGGGGACATAAACTTTCTCTCGGGCAGTTTTTGCCAAATGACCTGTTTCAGGTTGGTGACTCTTATACTAGAAAACATAAGATATTCGAATAAAAATTCTAGAACATAAAATTCGAACGCTCCCCTTATTTTGATGCCCTTGATAGTTGACTTGGGATCTAAACTAAAGATTAAGGCCGGGGACATAAACTTTCTCTCGGGCAGTTTTTGCCAAATGACCTGTTTCTGGTTGGTGACTCTTATACTAGAAAAAATTAAATATTCGAATAAAAATTCTAGAACATAAATTTCGAACGCTCCCCTTATTTTGATGCCCTTGATAGTTGACTTGGGGTCTAAACTAAAGATTAAGGCCGGGGACATAAACTTTCTCTCGGGCAGTTTTTGCCAAACCACCTTTTTCTGGTTGGTGACTCTTATACTACAAAAAATCAATTATTCGAACAAAAATTCTAGAACATAAAATTCGAACCTATTTCTGGTTGGTGACTCTTATATTAGAAAAAATCAATTATTCGAACAAAAATTCTATAACATAAAATTCGAACGCTCCCCTTATTTTGATGCCCTTGATAAATGACTTGGGGTCCAAACTAAAGATTAAGGCCGGGGACATAAACTTTCTCTCGGGCAGTTTTTGCCAAATGACCTGTTTCAGGTTGGTGACTCTTATACTAGAAAACATAAGATATTCGAATAAAAATTCTAGAACATAAAATTCGAACGCTCCCCTTATTTTGATGCCCTTGATAGTTGACTTGGGATCTAAACTAAAGATTAAGGCCGGGGACATAAACTTTCTCTCGGGCAGTTTTTGCCAAATGACCTGTTTCTGGTTGGTGACTCTTATACTAGAAAAAATTAAATATTCGAATAAAAATTCTAGAACATAAATTTCGAACGCTCCCCTTATTTTGATGCCCTTGATAGTTGACTTGGGGTCTAAACTAAAGATTAAGGCCGGGGACATAAACTTTCTCTCGGGCAGTTTTTGCCAAACCACCTTTTTCTGGTTGGTGACTCTTATACTAGAAAACATTAAATATTCGAATGAAAATTCTATAACATAAAATTCGAACGCTCCCCTCATTTTGATGCCCTTGATAGTTGACTTGGGGTCTAAACTAAAGATTAAGGCCGGGGACATAAACTTTCTCTCGAGCAGTTTTTGCCAAACCACCTTTTTCTGGTTGGTGACTCTTATACTAGAAAACATTAAATATTCGAATAAAAATTCTAGAACATAAAATTCGAACGCTCCCCTCATTTTGATGCCCTTGATAGTTGACTTGGGGTCCAAACTAAAGATTAAGGCCGGGGACATAAACTTTCTCTCGGGCAGTTTTTGCCAAACCACCTTTTTCTGGTTGGTGACTCTTATACTAGAAAACATTAAATATTCGAATAAAAATTCTAGAACATAAAATTCGAACGCTCCCCTTATTTTGATGCCCTTGATAGTTGACTTGGGTTCTAAACTAAAGATTAAGGCCGGGGACATAAACTTTCTCTCGGGCAGTTTTTGCCAAACCACCTTTTTCTGGTTGGTGACTCTTATACTAGAAAACATTAAATATTCGAATAAAAATTCTAGAACATAAAATTCGAACGCTCCCCTTATTTTGATGCTCTTGATAGTTGACTTGGGGTCTAAACTAAAGATTAAGGCCGGGGACATAAACTTTCTCTCGGGCAGTTTTTGCCAAATGACCTTTTTCTGGTTGGTGACTCTTATACTAGAAAAAAACAATTATTCGAATAAAAATTCTATAACATAAAATTCGAACGCTCCCCTCATTTTGATGCCCTTGATAGTTGACTTGGGGTCTAAACTAAAGATTAAGGCCGGGGACATAAACTTTCTCTCGGGCAGTTTTTGCCAAATGACCTTTTTCTGGTTGGTGACTCTTATACTAGAAAAAATCAATTATTCGAACAAAAATTCTATAACATAAAATTCGAACGCTCCCCTTGTTTTGATGCCCTTGATAGTTGACTTGGGGTCTAAACAAAAGATTAAGGCCGGGGACATAAACTTTCTCTCGGGCAGTTTTTGCCAAATGACCTTTTTCTGGTTGGTGACTTTTATACTAGAAAAAATCAATTATTCGAACAAAAATTCTATAACATAAAATTCGAACGCTCCCCTTATTTTGATGCCCTTGATAGTTGACTTGGGGTCTAAACAAAAGATTAAGGCCGGGGACATAAACTTTCTCTCGGGCAGTTTTTGCCAAATGACCTGTTTCAGGTTGGTGACTCTTATACTAGAAAACATAAAATATTCGAATAAAAATTCTAGAACATAAAATTCGAACGCTCCCCTTATTTTGATGCCCTTGATAGTTGACTTGGGGTCTAAACTAAAGATTAAGGCCGGGGACATAAACTTTCTCTCGGGCAGTTTTTGCCAAATGACCTTTTTCTGGTTGGTGACTCTTATACTAGAAAAAAACAATTATTCGAATAAAAATTCTATAACATAAAATTCGAACGCTCCCCTCATTTTGATGCCCTTGATAGTTGACTTGGGGTCTAAACTAAAGATTAAGGCCGGGGACATAAACTTTCTCTCGGGCAGTTTTTGCCAAATGACCTTTTTCTGGTTGGTGACTCTTATACTAGAAAAAAACAATTATTCGAATAAAAATTCTATAACATAAAATTCGAACGCTCCCCTCATTTTGATGCCCTTGATAGTTGACTTGGGGTAAAAACTAAAGATTAAGGCCGGGGACATAAACTTTCTCTCGGGCAGTTTTTGCCAAATGACCTTTTTCTGGTTGGTGACTCTTATACTAGAAAAAATCAATTATTCGAATAAAAATTCTAAAACATAAAATTCGAACGCTACCCTCATTTTGATGCCCTTGATAGTTGACTTGGGGTCTAAACTAAAGATTAAGGCCGGGGACATAAACTTTCTCTCGGGCAGTTTTTGCCAAATGACCTTTTTCTGGTTGGTGACTCTTATACTGGAAAAAAAACAATTATTCGAATAAAAATTCTATATCATAAAATTCGAACGCTCCCCTCATTTTGATGCCCTTGATAGTTGACTTGGGGTCTAAACTAAAGATTAAGGCCGGGGACATAAACTTTCTCTCGGGCAGTTTTTGCCAAATGACCTTTTTCTGGTTGGTGACTCTTATACTAGAAAAAATCAATTATTCGAATAAAAATTCTATAACATAAAATTCGAACGCTCCCCTCATTTTGATGCCCTTGATAGTTGACTTGGGGTCTAAACTAAAGATTAAGGCCGGGGACATAAACTTTCTCTCGGGCAGTTTATGCCAAATGACCTGTTTCAGGTTGGTGACTCTTATACTAGAAAACATAAGATATTCGAATAAAAATTCTAGAACATAAAATTCGAACGCTCCCCTTATTTTGATGCCCTTGATAGTTGACTTGGGGTCTAAACTAAAGATTAAGGCCGGGGACATAAACTTTCTCTCGGGCAGTTTTTGCCAAATGACCTTTTTCTGGTTGGTGAATCTTATACTAGAAAAAATCAATTATTCGAATAAAAATTCTATAACATAAAATTCGAACGCTCCCCTCATTTTGATGCCCTTGATAGTTGACTTGGGGTCTAAACTAAAGATTAAGGCCGGGACATAAACTTTCTCTCGGGCAGTTTTTGCCAAATGACCTTTTTCTGGTTGGTGACTCTTATACTAGAAAAAAACAATTATTCGAATAAAAATTCTATAACATAAAATTCGAACGCTCCCCTCATTTTGATGCCCTTGATAGTTGACTTGGGGTCTCAACTAAAGATTAAGGCCGGGGACATAAACTTTCTCTCGGGCAGTTTTTGCCAAACCACCTTTTTCTGGTTGGTGACTCTTATACTAGAAAACATTAAATATTCGAATAAAAATTCTAGAACATAAAATTCGAACGCTCCCCTTATTTTGATGCCCTTGATAGTTGACTTGGGTGCTAAACTAAAGATTAAGGCTGGGGACATAAACTTTTTCTCGGGCAGTTTTTGCCAAACCACCTTTTTCTGGTTGGTAACTCTTATACTAGAAAACATTAAATATTCGAATAAAAATTCTAGAACATAAAATTCGAACGCTCCCCTTATTTTGATGCCCTTGATAGTTGACTTGGGGTCTAAACTAAAGATTAAGGCCGGGGACATAAACTTTCTCTCGGGCAGTTTTTGCCAAACCACCTTTTTCTGGTTGGTGACTCTTATACTAGAAAACATTAAATATTCGAATAAAAATTCTATAACATAAATTTCGAACGCTCCCCTTATTTTGATGCCCTTGATAGTTGACTTGGGGTCTAAACTAAAGATTAAGGCCGGGGACATAAACTTTTTCTCGGGCAGTTTTTGCCAAACCACCTTTTTCTGGTTGGTAACTCTTATACTAGAAAACATTAAATATTCGAATAAAAATTCTAGAACATAAAATTCGAACGCTCCCCTTATTTTGATGCCCTTGATAGTTGACTTGGGGTCTAAACTAAAGATTAAGGCCGGGGACATAAACTTTCTCTCGGGCAGTTTTTGCCAAACCACCTTTTTCTGGTTGGTGACTCTTATATTAGAAAAAATCAATTATTCGAACAAAAATTCTATAACATAAAATTCGAACGCTCCCCTTATTTTGATGCCCTTGATAGTTGACTTGGGGTCTAAACTAAAGATTAAGGCCGGGGACATAAACTTTCTCTCGGGCAGTTTTTGCCAAACCACCTTTTTCTGGTTGGTGACTCTTATACTAGAAAACATTAAATATTCGAATAAAAATTCTAGAACATAAATTTCGAACGCTCCCCTTATTTTGATGCCCTTGATAGTTGACTTGGGGTCTAAACTAAAGATTAAGGCCGGGGACATAAACTTTCTCTCGGGCAGTTTTTGCCAAACCACCTTTTTCTGGTTGGTGACTCTTATACTAGAAAAAATTAAATATTCGAATAAAAATTCTAGAACATAAATTTCGAACGCTCCCCTTATTTTGATGCCCTTGATAGTTGACTTGGGGTCTCAACTAAAGATTAAGGCCGGGGACATAAACTTTCTCTCGGGCAGTTTTTGCCAAACCACCTTTTTCTGGTTGGTGACTCTTATACTAGAAAACATTAAATATTCGAATAAAAATTCTATAACATAAAATTCGAACGCTCCCCTCATTTTGATGCCCTTGATAGTTGACTTGGGGTCTAAACTAAAGATTAAGGCCGGGGACATAAACTTTCTCTCGGGCAGTTTTTGCCAAACCACCTTTTTCTGGTTGGTGACTCTTATACTAGAAAACATTAAATATTCGAATAAAAATTCTAGAACATAAAATTCGAACGCTCCCCTTATTTTGATGCCCTTGATAGTTGACTTGGGTTCTAAACTAAAGATTAAGGCCGGGGACATAAACTTTCTCTCGGGCAGTTTTTGCCAAACCACCTTTTTCTGGTTGGTGACTCTTATACTAGAAAACATTAAATATTCGAATAAAAGTTCTAGAACATAAAATTCAAACGCTCCCCTTATTTTGATGCCCTTGATAGTTGACTTGGGGTCCAAACTAAAGATTAAGGCCGGGGACATAAACTTTCTCTCGGGCAGTTTTTGCCAAACCACCTTTTTCTGGTTGGTGACTTTTATACTAGAAAAAATCAATTATTCGAACAAAAATTCTATAACATAAAATTCGAACGCTCCCCTTATTTTGATGCCCTTGATAGTTGACTTGGGGTCTAAACTAAAGATTAAGGCCGGGGACATAAACTTTCTCTCGGGCAGTTTTTGCCAAACCACCTTTTTCTGGTTGGTGACTCTTATACTAGAAAACATTAAATATTCGAATAAAAATTCTAGAACATAAATTTCGAACGCTCCCCTTATTTTGATGCCCTTGATAGTTGACTTGGGGTCTAAACTAAAGATTAAGGTCGGGGACATAAACTTTCTCTCGGGCAGTTTTTGCCAAACCACCTTTTCTGGTTGGTGACTCTTATACTAGAAAAAATCAATTATTCGAACAAAAATTCTATAACATAAAATTCGAACGCTCCCCTCATTTTGATGCACTTGATAGTTGATTTGGGGTCTTAACTAAAAATTAAGGTCGGGGACATAATCTTTCTCTCGGGCAGTTTTTGCCAAACCACCTTTTTCTGGTTGGTGACTCTTATACTAGAAAAAATTAAATATTCGAATAAAAATTCTAGAACATAAATTTCGAACGCTCCCCTTATTTTGATGCCCTTGATAGTTGACTTGGGGTCCAAACTAAAGATTAAGGCCGGGGACATAAACTTTCTCTCGGGCAGTTTTTGCCAAACCACCTTTTTCTGGTTGGTGACTCTTATATTAGAAAAAATCAATTATTCGAACAAAAATTCTATAACATAAAATTCGAACGCTCCCCTTATTTTGATGCCCTTGATAGTTGACTTGGGGTCTAAACAAAAGATTAAGGCCGGGGACATAAACTTTCTCTCGGGCAGTTTTTGCCAAATGACCTGTTTCTGGTTGGTGACTCTTATACTAGAAAACATAAAATATTCGAATAAAAATTCTATAACATAAAATTCGAACGCTCCCCTCATTTTGATGCCCTTGATAGTTGACTTGGGGTCCAAACTAAAGATTAAGGCCGGGGACATAAACTTTCTCTCGGGCAGTTTTTGCCAAACCACCTTTTTCTGGTTGGTGACTCTTATATTAGAAAAAATTAAATATTCGAATAAAAATTCTATAACATAAAATTCGAACGCTCCCCTCATTTTGATGCACTTGATAGTTGATTTGGGGTCTTAACTAAAAATTAAGGTCGGGGACATAATCTTTCTCTCGGGCAGTTTTTGCCAAACCACCTTTTTCTGGTTGGTGACTCTTATACTAGAAAAAATCAATTATTCGAACAAAAATTCTATAACATAAAATTCGAACGCTCCCCTTATTTTGATGCCCTTGATAGTTGACTTGGGGTCCAAACTAAAGATTAAGGTCGGGGACATAAACTTTCTCTCGGGCAGTTTTTGCCAAACCACCTTTTCTGGTTGGTGACTCTTATACTAGAAAAAATCAATTATTCGAACAAAAATTCTATAACATAAAATTCGAACGCTCCCCTCATTTTGATGCACTTGATAGTTGATTTGGGGTCTTAACTAAAAATTAAGGTCGGGGACATAATCTTTCTCTCGGGCAGTTTTTGCCAAACCACCTTTTTCTGGTTGGTGACTCTTATACTAGAAAAAATTAAATATTCGAATAAAAATTCTAGAACATAAATTTCGAACGCTCCCCTTATTTTGATGCCCTTGATAGTTGACTTGGGGTCCAAACTAAAGATTAAGGCCGGGGACATAAACTTTCTCTCGGGCAGTTTTTGCCAAATGACCTGTTTCTGGTTGGTGACTCTTATACTAGAAAACATAAAATATTCGAATAAAAATTCTATAACATAAAATTCGAACGCTCCCCTTATTTTGATGCCCTTGATAGTTGACTTGGGGTCCAAACTAAAGATTAAGGCCGGGGACATAAACTTTCTCTCGGGCAGTTTTTGCCAAACCACCTTTTTCTGGTTGGTAACTCTTTTACTAGAAAACATTAAATATTCGAATAAAAATTCTAGAACATAAAATTCAAACGCTTCTCTTATTTTGATGCCCTTGATAGTTGACTTGGGGTCTAATCTAAAGATTAAGGTCGGGGACATAAACTTTCTCTCGGGCAGTTTTTGCCAAACCACCTTTTTCTGGTTGGTGACTCTTATATTAGAAAAAATCAATTATTCGAACAAAAATTCTATAACATAAAATTCGAACGCTCCCCTTATTTTGATGCCCTTGATAGTTGACTTGGGGTCCAAACTAAAGATTAAGGCCGGGGACATAAACTTTCTCTCGGGCAGTTTTTGCCAAATGACCTGTTTCTGGTTGGTGACTCTTATACTAGAAAACATAAAATATTCGAATAAAAATTCTATAACATAAAATTCGAACGCTCCCCTTATTTTGATGCCCTTGATAGTTGACTTGGGGTCCAAACTAAAGATTAAGGCCGGGGACATAAACTTTCTCTCGGGCAGTTTTTGCCAAATGACCTGTTTCTGGTTGGTGACTCTTATACTAGAAAACATAAAATATTCGAATAAAAATTCTATAACATAAAATTCGAACGCTCCCCTTATTTTGATGCCCTTGATAGTTGACTTGGGGTCCAAACTAAAGATTAAGGCCGCGGACATAAACTTTCTCTCGGGCAGTTTTTGCCAAATGACCTGTTTCTGGTTGGTGACTCTTATACTAGAAAAAATTAAATATTCGAATAAAAATTCTAGAACATAAATTTCGAACGCTCCCCTTATTTTGATGCCCTTGATAGTTGACTTGGGGTCTCAACTAAAGATTAAGGCCGGGGACATAAACTTTCTCTCGGGCAGTTTTTGCCAAACCACCTTTTTCTGGTTGGTGACTCTTATACTAGAAAACATTAAATATTCGAATAAAAATTCTATAACATAAAATTCAAACGCTCCCCTCATTTTGATGCCCTTGATAGTTGACTTGGGGTCTAAACTAAAGATTAAGGCCGGGGACATAAACTTTCTCTCGGGCAGTTTTTGCCAAACCACCTTTTTCTGGTTGGTGACTCTTATACTAGAAAACATTAAAAATTCGAATAAAAATTCTATAACATAAAATTCGAACGCTCCCCTCATTTTGATGCCCTTGATAGTTGACTTGGGGTCTAAACTAAAGATTAAGGCCGGGGACATAAACTTTCTCTCGGGCAGTTTTTGCCAAACCACCTTTTTCTGGTTGGTGACTCTTATACTAGAAAACATTAAATATTCGAATAAAAATTCTATAACATAAAATTCAAACGCTCCCCTCATTTTGATGCCCTTGATAGTTGACTTGGGGTCTAAACTAAAGATTAAGGCCGCGGACATAAACTTTCTCTCGGGCAGTTTTTGCCAAATGACCTGTTTCTGGTTGGTGACTCTTATACTAGAAAAAATTAAATATTCGAACAAAAATTCTATAACATAAAATTCGAACGCTCCCCTTATTTTGATGCCCTTGATAGTTGACTTGGGGTCTAAACTAAAGATTAAGGCCGGGGACATAAACTTTCTCTCGGGCAGTTTTTGCCAAACCACCTTTTTCTGGTTGGTGACTCTTATACTAGAAAACATTAAATATTCGAATAAAAATTCTATAACATAAAATTCAAACGCTCCCCTCATTTTGATGCCCTTGATAGTTGACTTGGGGTCTAAACTAAAGATTAAGGCCGGGGACATAAACTTTCTCTCGTGCAGTTTTTGCCAAACCACCTTTTTCTGGTTGGTGACTCTTATACTAGAAAACATTAAATATTCGAATAAAAATTCTATAACATAAAATTCGAACGCTCCCCTCATTTTGATGCCCTTGATAGTTGACTTGGGGTCTAAACTAAAGATTAAGGCCGGGGACATAAACTTTCTCTCGGGCAGTTTTTGCCAAACCACCTTTTTCTGGTTGGTGACTCTTATACTAGAAAACATTAAATATTCGAATAAAAATTCTATAACATAAAATTCAAACGCTCCCCTCATTTTGATGCCCTTGATAGTTGACTTGGGGTCTAAACTAAAGATTAAGGCCGGGGACATAAACTTTCTCTCGGACAGTTTTTGCCAAACCACCTTTTTCTGGTTGGTGACTCTTATACTAGAAAAAATTAAATATTCGAATAAAAATTCTAGAACATAAATTTCGAACGCTCCCCTTATTTTGATGCCCTTGATAGTTGACTTGGGGTCTAAACTAAAGATTAAGGCCGGGGACATAAACTTTCTCTCGGGCAGTTTTTGCCAAACCACCTTTTTCTGGTTGATGACTCTTATACTAGAAAAAATCAATTATTCGAACAAAAATTCTAGAACATAAAATTCGAACGCTCCCCTTATTTTGATGCCCTTGATAGTTCACTTGGGGTCTAAACTAAAGATTAAGGCCGGGGACATAAACTTTCTCTCGGGCAGTTTTTGCCAAACCACCTTTTTCTGGTTGGTGACTCTTATATTAGAAAAAATCAATTATTCGAACAAAAATTCTATAACATAAAATTCGAACGCTCCCCTTATTTTGATGCCCTTGATAGTTGACTTGGGGTCTAAACTAAAGATTAAGGCCGGGGACATAAACTTTCTCTCGGGCAGTTTTTGCCAAATGACCTGTTTCTGGTTGGTGACTCTTATACTAGAAAACATTAAATATTCGAATAAAAATTCTAGAACATAAAATTCGAACGCTCCCCTTATTTTGATGCCCTTGATAGTTGACTTGGGGTCCTAACTAAAGATTAAGGCCGGGGACATAAACTTTCTCTCGGGCAGTTTTTGCCAAACCACCTTTTTCTGGTTGGTGACTCTTATACTAGAAAACATTAAATATTCGAATAAAAATTCTATAACATAAAATTCAAACGCTCCCCTCATTTTGATGCCCTTGATAGTTGACTTGGGGTCTCAACTAAAGATTAAGGCCGGGGACATAAACTTTCTCTCGGGCAGTTTTTGCCAAACCACCTTTTTCTGGTTGGTGACTCTTATACTAGAAAACATTAAATATTCGAATAAAAATTCTAGAACATAAAATTCGAACGCTCCCCTTATTTTGATGCCCTTGATAGTTGACTTGGGTGCTAAACTAAAGATTAAGGCTGGGGACATAAACTTTTTCTCGGGCAGTTTTTGCCAAACCACCTTTTTCTGGTTGGTGACTCTTATACTAGAAAAAATTAAATATTCGAATAAAAATTCTAGAACATAAATTTCGAACGCTCCCCTTATTTTGATGCCCTTGATAGTTGATTTGGGGTCTTAACTAAAAATTAAGGTCGGGGACATAATCTTTCTCTCGGGCAGTTTTTGCCAAACCACCTTTTTCTGGTTGGTGACTCTTATACTAGAAAAAATTAAATATTCGAATAAAAATTCTAGAACATAAATTTCGAACGCTCCCCTTATTTTGATGCCCTTGATAGTTGACTTGGGGTCCAAACTAAAGATTAAGGCCGGGGACATAAACTTTCTCTCGGGCAGTTTTTGCCAAACCACCTTTTTCTGGTTGGTGACTCTTATATTAGAAAAAATCAATTATTCGAACAAAAATTCTATAACATAAAATTCGAACGCTCCCCTTATTTTGATGCCCTTGATAGTTGACTTGGGGTCTAAACTAAAGATTAAGGCCGGGGACATAAACTTTCTCTCGGGCAGTTTTTGCCAAACCACCTTTTTCTGGTTGGTTACTCTTATACTAGAAAACATTAAATATTCGAACAAAAATTCTAGAACTTAAAATTCGAACGCTCCCCTTATTTTGATGCCTTTGATAATTGACTTGGGGTCTAAACTAAAGATTAAGGCCGGGGACATAAACTTTCTCTCGGGCAGTTTTTGCCAAACCACCTTTTTCTGGTTGGTGACTCTTATACTAGAAAACATTAAATATTCGAATAAAAATTCTATATCATAAAATTCGAACGCTCCCCTCATTTGATGCCCTTGATAGTTGACTTGGGGTCCAAACTAAAGATTAAGGCCGGGGACATAAACTTTCTCTCGGGCAGTTTTTGCCAAATGACCTGTTTCTGGTTGGTGACTCTTATACTAGAAAAAATTAAATATTCGAATAAAAATTCTAGAACATAAATTTCGAACGCTCCCCTTATTTTGATGCCCTTGATAGTTGACTTGGGGTCTCAACTAAAGATTAAGGCCGGGGACATAAACTTTCTCTCGGGCAGTTTTTGCCAAACCACCTTTTTCTGGTTGGTGACTCTTATATTTGAAAAAAATCAATTATTCGAACAAAAATTCTATAACATAAAATTCGAACGCTCCCCTCATTTTAAAGCCCTTGATAGTTGACTTGGGGTCTAAACTAAAGATTAAGGCCGGGGACATAAACTTTCTCTCGGGCAGTTTTTGCCAAATGACCTTTATCTGGTTGGTGAGTCTTATACTGAAAAAAAATCAATTAATCGAATAAAAATTCTATAACATAAAATTCGAACGCTCCCCTCATTTTGATGCCCTTGATAGCTGACTTGGGGTCTAAACTAAAGGTTAAGGCCGGGGACATAAACTTTCTCTCGGGCAGTTTTTGCCAAATGACCTGTTTCTGGTTGGTGACTCTTATACTAGAAAAAATTAAATATTCGAATAAAAATTCTATAACATAAAATTCGAACGCTCCCCTTATTTTGATGCCCTTGATAGTTGACTTGGGGTCTAAACTAAAGATTAAGGCCGGGGACATAAACTTTCTCTCGGGCAGTTTTTGCCAAACCACCTATTTCTGGTTGGTGACTCTTATATTAGAAAAAATCAATTATTCGAACAAAAATTCTATAACATAAAATTCGAACGCTCCCCTTATTTTGATGCCCTTGATAAATGACTTGGGGTCCAAACTAAAGATTAAGGCCGGGGACATAAACTTTCTCTCGGGCAGTTTTTGCCAAATGACCTGTTTCAGGTTGGTGACTCTTATACTAGAAAACATAAGATATTCGAATAAAAATTCTAGAACATAAAATTCGAACGCTCCCCTTATTTTGATGCCCTTGATAGTTGACTTGGGATCTAAACTAAAGATTAAGGCCGGGGACATAAACTTTCTCTCGGGCAGTTTTTGCCAAATGACCTGTTTCTGGTTGGTGACTCTTATACTAGAAAAAATTAAATATTCGAATAAAAATTCTAGAACATAAATTTCGAACGCTCCCCTTATTTTGATGCCCTTGATAGTTGACTTGGGGTCTAAACTAAAGATTAAGGCCGGGGACATAAACTTTCTCTCGGGCAGTTTTTGCCAAACCACCTTTTTCTGGTTGGTGACTCTTATACTAGAAAAAATCAATTATTCGAACAAAAATTCTAGAACATAAAATTCGAACCTATTTCTGGTTGGTGACTCTTATATTAGAAAAAATCAATTATTCGAACAAAAATTCTATAACATAAAATTCGAACGCTCCCCTTATTTTGATGCCCTTGATAAATGACTTGGGGTCCAAACTAAAGATTAAGGCCGGGGACATAAACTTTCTCTCGGGCAGTTTTTGCCAAATGACCTGTTTCAGGTTGGTGACTCTTATACTAGAAAACATAAGATATTCGAATAAAAATTCTAGAACATAAAATTCGAACGCTCCCCTTATTTTGATGCCCTTGATAGTTGACTTGGGATCTAAACTAAAGATTAAGGCCGGGGACATAAACTTTCTCTCGGGCAGTTTTTGCCAAATGACCTGTTTCTGGTTGGTGACTCTTATACTAGAAAAAATTAAATATTCGAATAAAAATTCTAGAACATAAATTTCGAACGCTCCCCTAATTTTGATGCCCTTGATAGTTGACTTGGGGTCTAAACTAAAGATTAAGGCCGGGGACATAAACTTTCTCTCGGGCAGTTTTTGCCAAACCACCTTTTTCTGGTTGGTGACTCTTATACTAGAAAACATTAAATATTCGAATAAAAATTCTATAACATAAAATTCGAACGCTCCCCTCATTTTGATGCCCTTGATAGTTGACTTGGGGTCTAAACTAAAGATTAAGGCCGGGGACATAAACTTTCTCTCGAGCAGTTTTTGCCAAACCACCTTTTTCTGGTTGGTGACTCTTATACTAGAAAACATTAAATATTCGAATAAAAATTCTAGAACATAAAATTCGAACGCTCCCCTCATTTTGATGCCCTTGATAGTTGACTTGGGGTCCAAACTAAAGATTAAGGCCGGGGACATAAACTTTCTCTCGGGCAGTTTTTGCCAAACCACCTTTTTCTGGTTGGTGACTCTTATACTAGAAAACATTAAATATTCGAATAAAAATTCTAGAACATAAAATTCGAACGCTCCCCTTATTTTGATGCTCTTGATAGTTGACTTGGGGTCTAAACTAAAGATTAAGGCCGGGGACATAAACTTTCTCTCGGGCAGTTTTTGCCAAATGACCTTTTTCTGGTTGGTGACTCTTATACTAGAAAAAAACAATTATTCGAATAAAAATTCTATAACATAAAATTCGAACGCTCCCCTCATTTTGATGCCCTTGATAGTTGACTTGGGGTCTAAACTAAAGATTAAGGCCGGGGACATAAACTTTCTCTCGGGCAGTTTTTGCCAAATGACCTTTTTCTGGTTGGTGACTCTTATACTAGAAAAAATCAATTATTCGAACAAAAATTCTATAACATAAAATTCGAACGCTCCCCTTGTTTTGATGCCCTTGATAGTTGACTTGGGGTCTAAACAAAAGATTAAGGCCGGGGACATAAACTTTCTCTCGGGCAGTTTTTGCCAAATGACCTGTTTCAGGTTGGTGACTCTTATACTAGAAAACATAAAATATTCGAATAAAAATTCTAGAACATAAAATTCGAACGCTCCCCTTATTTTGATGCCCTTGATAGTTGACTTGGGGTCTAAACTAAAGATTAAGGCCGGGGACATAAACTTTCTCTCGGGCAGTTTTTGCCAAATGACCTTTTTCTGGTTGGTGACTCTTATACTAGAAAAAAACAATTATTCGAATAAAAATTCTATAACATAAAATTCGAACGCTCCCCTCATTTTGATGCCCTTGATAGTTGACTTGGGGTCTAAACTAAAGATTAAGGCCGGGGACATAAACTTTCTCTCGGGCAGTTTTTGCCAAATGACCTTTTTCTGGTTGGTGACTCTTATACTAGAAAAAAACAATTATTCGAATAAAAATTCTATAACATAAAATTCGAACGCTCCCCTCATTTTGATGCCCTTGATAGTTGACTTGGGGTAAAAACTAAAGATTAAGGCCGGGGACATAAACTTTCTCTCGGGCAGTTTTTGCCAAATGACCTTTTTCTGGTTGGTGACTCTTATACTAGAAAAAATCAATTATTCGAATAAAAATTCTAAAACATAAAATTCGAACGCTACCCTCATTTTGATGCCCTTGATAGTTGACTTGGGGTCTAAACTAAAGATTAAGGCCGGGGACATAAACTTTCTCTCGGGCAGTTTTTGCCAAATGACCTTTTTCTGGTTGGTGACTCTTATACTGGAAAAAAAACAATTATTCGAATAAAAATTCTATATCATAAAATTCGAACGCTCCCCTCATTTTGATGCCCTTGATAGTTGACTTGGGGTCTAAACTAAAGATTAAGGCCGGGGACATAAACTTTCTCTCGGGCAGTTTTTGCCAAATGACCTTTTTCTGGTTGGTGACTCTTATACTAGAAAAAATCAATTATTCGAATAAAAATTCTATAACATAAAATTCGAACGCTCCCCTCATTTTGATGCCCTTGATAGTTGACTTGGGGTCTAAACTAAAGATTAAGGCCGGGGACATAAACTTTCTCTCGGGCAGTTTATGCCAAATGACCTGTTTCAGGTTGGTGACTCTTATACTAGAAAACATAAGATATTCGAATAAAAATTCTAGAACATAAAATTCGAACGCTCCCCTTATTTTGATGCCCTTGATAGTTGACTTGGGGTCTAAACTAAAGATTAAGGCCGGGGACATAAACTTTCTCTCGGGCAGTTTTTGCCAAATGACCTTTTTCTGGTTGGTGAATCTTATACTAGAAAAAATCAATTATTCGAATAAAAATTCTATAACATAAAATTCGAACGCTCCCCTCATTTTGATGCCCTTGATAGTTGACTTGGGGTCTAAACTAAAGATTAAGGCCGGGACATAAACTTTCTCTCGGGCAGTTTTTGCCAAATGACCTTTTTCTGGTTGGTGACTCTTATACTAGAAAAAAACAATTATTCGAATAAAAATTCTATAACATAAAATTCGAACGCTCCCCTCATTTTGATGCCCTTGATAGTTGACTTGGGGTCTCAACTAAAGATTAAGGCCGGGGACATAAACTTTCTCTCGGGCAGTTTTTGCCAAACCACCTTTTTCTGGTTGGTGACTCTTATACTAGAAAACATTAAATATTCGAATAAAAATTCTAGAACATAAAATTCGAACGCTCCCCTTATTTTGATGCCCTTGATAGTTGACTTGGGTGCTAAACTAAAGATTAAGGCTGGGGACATAAACTTTTTCTCGGGCAGTTTTTGCCAAACCACCTTTTTCTGGTTGGTAACTCTTATACTAGAAAACATTAAATATTCGAATAAAAATTCTAGAACATAAAATTCGAACGCTCCCCTTATTTTGATGCCCTTGATAGTTGACTTGGGGTCTAAACTAAAGATTAAGGCCGGGGACATAAACTTTCTCTCGGGCAGTTTTTGCCAAACCACCTTTTTCTGGTTGGTGACTCTTATACTAGAAAACATTAAATATTCGAATAAAAATTCTATAACATAAATTTCGAACGCTCCCCTTATTTTGATGCCCTTGATAGTTGACTTGGGGTCTAAACTAAAGATTAAGGCCGGGGACATAAACTTTTTCTCGGGCAGTTTTTGCCAAACCACCTTTTTCTGGTTGGTAACTCTTATACTAGAAAACATTAAATATTCGAATAAAAATTCTAGAACATAAAATTCGAACGCTCCCCTTATTTTGATGCCCTTGATAGTTGACTTGGGGTCTAAACTAAAGATTAAGGCCGGGGACATAAACTTTCTCTCGGGCAGTTTTTGCCAAACCACCTTTTTCTGGTTGGTGACTCTTATACTAGAAAACATTAAATATTCGAATAAAAATTCTATAACATAAATTTCGAACGCTCCCCTCATTTTGATGCCCTTGATAGTTGACTTGGGGTCTAAACTAAAGATTAAGGCCGGGGACATAAACTTTTTCTCGGGCAGTTTTTGCCAAACCACCTTTTTCTGGTTGGTAACTCTTATACTAGAAAACATTAAATATTCGAATAAAAATTCTAGAACATAAAATTCGAACGCTCCCCTTATTTTGATGCCCTTGATAGTTGACTTGGGGTCCAAACTAAAGATTAAGGCCGGGGACATAAACTTTCTCTCGGGCAGTTTTTGCCAAACCACCTTTTTCTGGTTGGTGACTCTTATACTAGAAAACATTAAATATTCGAATAAAAATTCTAGAACATAAAATTCGAACGCTCCCCTTATTTTGATGCCCTTGATAGTTGACTTGGGGTCTAAACTAAAGATTAAGGTCGGGGACATAAACTTTCTCTCGGGCAGTTTTTGCCAAACCACCTTTTCTGGTTGGTGACTCTTATACTAGAAAAAATTAAATATTCGAATAAAAATTCTAGAACATAAAATTCGAACGCTCCCCTTATTTTGATGCCCTTGATAGTTGACTTGGGGTCCAAACTAAAGATTAAGGCCGGGGACATAAACTTTCTCTCGGGCAGTTTTTGCCAAACCACCTTTTACTGGTTGGTAACTCTTTTACTAGAAAACATTAAATATTCGAATAAAAATTCTAGAACATAAAATTCAAACGCTTCTCTTATTTTGATGCCCTTGATAGTTGACTTGGGGTCTAATCTAAAGATTAAGGTCGGGGACATAAACTTTCTCTCGGGCAGTTTTTGCCAAACCACCTTTTTCTGGTTGGTTACTCTTATACTAGAAAACATTAAATATTCGAACAAAAATTCTAGAACTTAAAATTCGAACGCTCCCCTTATTTTGATGCCTTTGATAATTGACTTGGGGTCTAAACTAAAGATTAAGGCCGGGGACATAAACTTTCTCTCGGGCAGTTTTTGCCAAACCACCTTTTTCTGGTTGGTTACTCTTATACTAGAAAACATTAAATATTCGAATAAAAATTCTATATCATAAAATTCGAACGCTCCCCTCATTTTGATGCCCTTGATAGTTGACTTGGGGTCCAAACTAAAGATTAAGGCCGGGGACATAAACTTTCTCTCGGGCAGTTTTTGCCAAATGACCTGTTTCTGGTTGGTGACTCTTATACTAGAAAAAATTAAATATTCGAATAAAAATTCTAGAACATAAATTTCGAACGCTCCCCTTATTTTGATGCCCTTGATAGTTGACTTGGGGTCTCAACTAAAGATTAAGGCCGGGGACATAAACTTTCTCTCGGGCAGTTTTTGCCAAACCACCTTTTTCTGGTTGGTGACTCTTATATTTGAAAAAAATCAATTATTCGAACAAAAATTCTATAACATAAAATTCGAACGCTCCCCTCATTTTAAAGCCCTTGATAGTTGACTTGGGGTCTAAACTAAAGATTAAGGCCGGGGACATAAACTTTCTCTCGGGCAGTTTTTGCCAAATGACCTTTATCTGGTTGGTGACTCTTATACTAGAAAAAATTAAATATTCGAATAAAAATTCTAGAACATAAATTTCGAACGCTCCCCTTATTTTGATGCCCTTGATAGTTGACTTGGGTTCTAAACTAAAGATTAAGGCCGGGGACATAAACTTTCTCTCGGGCAGTTTTTGCCAAACCACCTTTTTCTGGTTGGTGACTCTTATACTAGAAAACATTAAATATTCGAATAAAAATTCTAGAACATAAAATTCGAACGCTCCCCTTATTTTGATGCCCTTGATAGTTGACTTGGGTTCTAAACTAAAGATTAAGGCCGGGGACATAAACTTTCTCTCGGGCAGTTTTTGCCAAACCACCTTTTTCTGGTTGGTGACTCTTATACTAGAAAACATTAAATATTCGAATAAAAATTCTAGAACATAAAATTCGAACGCTCCCCTTATTTTGATGCTCTTGATAGTTGACTTGGGGTCTAAACTAAAGATTAAGGCCGGGGACATAAACTTTCTCTCGGGCAGTTTTTGCCAAATGACCTTTTTCTGGTTGGTGACTCTTATACTAGAAAAAAACAATTATTCGAATAAAAATTCTATAACATAAAATTCGAACGCTCCCCTCATTTTGATGCCCTTGATAGTTGACTTGGGGTCTAAACTAAAGATTAAGGCCGGGGACATAAACTTTCTCTCGGGCAGTTTTTGCCAAATGACCTTTTTCTGGTTGGTGACTCTTATACTAGAAAAAATCAATTATTCGAACAAAAATTCTATAACATAAAATTCGAACGCTCCCCTTGTTTTGATGCCCTTGATAGTTGACTTGGGGTCTAAACAAAAGATTAAGGCCGGGGACATAAACTTTCTCTCGGGCAGTTTTTGCCAAATGACCTTTTTCTGGTTGGTGACTTTTATACTAGAAAAAATCAATTATTCGAACAAAAATTCTATAACATAAAATTCGAACGCTCCCCTTATTTTGATGCCCTTGATAGTTGACTTGGGGTCTAAACAAAAGATTAAGGCCGGGGACATAAACTTTCTCTCGGGCAGTTTTTGCCAAATGACCTGTTTCAGGTTGGTGACTCTTATACTAGAAAACATAAAATATTCGAATAAAAATTCTAGAACATAAAATTCGAACGCTCCCCTTATTTTGATGCCCTTGATAGTTGACTTGGGGTCTAAACTAAAGATTAAGGCCGGGGACATAAACTTTCTCTCGGGCAGTTTTTGCCAAATGACCTTTTTCTGGTTGGTGACTCTTATACTAGAAAAAAACAATTATTCGAATAAAAATTCTATAACATAAAATTCGAACGCTCCCCTCATTTTGATGCCCTTGATAGTTGACTTGGGGTCTAAACTAAAGATTAAGGCCGGGGACATAAACTTTCTCTCGGGCAGTTTTTGCCAAATGACCTTTTTCTGGTTGGTGACTCTTATACTAGAAAAAATCAATTATTCGAATAAAAATTCTAAAACATAAAATTCGAACGCTACCCTCATTTTGATGCCCTTGATAGTTGACTTGGGGTCTAAACTAAAGATTAAGGCCGGGGACATAAACTTTCTCTCGGGCAGTTTTTGCCAAATGACCTTTTTCTGGTTGGTGACTCTTATACTAGAAAAAATCAATTATTCGAATAAAAATTCTATAACATAAAATTCGAACGCTCCCCTCATTTTGATGCCCTTGATAGTTGACTTGGGGTCTAAACTAAAGATTAAGGCCGGGGACATAAACTTTCTCTCGGGCAGTTTATGCCAAATGACCTGTTTCAGGTTGGTGACTCTTATACTAGAAAACATAAGATATTCGAATAAAAATTCTAGAACATAAAATTCGAACGCTCCCCTTATTTTGATGCCCTTGATAGTTGACTTGGGGTCTAAACTAAAGATTAAGGCCGGGGACATAAACTTTCTCTCGGGCAGTTTTTGCCAAATGACCTTTTTCTGGTTGGTGACTCTTATACTAGAAAAAATCAATTATTCGAATAAAAATTCTATAACATAAAATTCGAACGCTCCCCTCATTTTGATGCCCTTGATAGTTGACTTGGGGTCTAAACTAAAGATTAAGGCCGGGACATAAACTTTCTCTCGGGCAGTTTTTGCCAAATGACCTTTTTCTGGTTGGTGACTCTTATACTAGAAAAAAAAACAATTATTCGAATAAAAATTCTATAACATAAAATTCGAACGCTCCCCTCATTTTGATGCCCTTGATAGTTGACTTGGGGTAAAAACTAAAGATTAAGGCCGGGGACATAAACTTTCTCTCGGGCAGTTTTTGCCAAATGACCTTTTTCTGGTTGGTGACTCTTATACTAGAAAAAATCAATTATTCGAATAAAAATTCTATAACATAAAATTCGAACGCTCCCCTCATTTTGATGCCCTTGATAGTTGACTTGGGGTAAAAACTAAAGATTAAGGCCGGGGACATAAACTTTCTCTCGGGCAGTTTTTGCCAAATGACCTTTTTCTGGTTGGTGACTCTTATACTAGAAAAAATCAATTATTCGAATAAAAATTCTATAACATAAAATTCGAACGCTCCCCTCATTTTGATGCCCTTGATAGTTGACTTGGGGTAAAAACTAAAGATTAAGGCCGGGGACATAAACTTTCTCTCGGGCAGTTTTTGCCAAATGACCTTTTTCTGGTTGGTGACTCTTATACTAGAAAAAAACAATTATTCGAATAAAAATTCTATAACATAAAATTCGAACGCTCCCCTCATTTTGATGCCCTTGATAGTTGACTTGGGGTAAAAACTAAAGATTAAGGCCGGGGACATAAACTTTCTCTCGGGCAGTTTTTGCCAAATGACCTGTTTCAGGTTGGTGACTCTTATACTAGAAAACATAAAATATTCGAATAAAAATTCTAGAACATAAAATTCGAACGCTCCCCTTATTTTGATGCCCTTGATAGTTGACTTGGGGTAAAAACTAAAGATTAAGGCCGGGGACATAAACTTTCTCTCGGGCAGTTTTTGCCAAATGACCTTTTTCTGGTTGGTGACTTTTATACTAGAAAAAATCAATTATTCGAACAAAAATTCTATAACATAAAATTCGAACGCTCCCCTTATTTTGATGCCCTTGATAGTTGACTTGGGGTCTAAACAAAAGATTAAGGCCGGGGACATAAACTTTCTCTCGGGCAGTTTTTGCCAAATGACCTGTTTCAGGTTGGTGACTCTTATACTAGAAAACATAAAATATTCGAATAAAAATTCTAGAACATAAAATTCGAACGCTCCCCTTATTTTGATGCCCTTGATAGTTGACTTGGGGTCTAAACTAAAGATTAAGGCCGGGGACATAAACTTTCTCTCGGGCAGTTTTTGCCAAATGACCTTTTTCTGGTTGGTGACTCTTATACTAGAAAAAATCAATTATTCGAATAAAAATTCTATAACATAAAATTCGAACGCTCCCCTCATTTTGATGCCCTTGATAGTTGACTTGGGGTAAAAACTAAAGATTAAGGCCGGGGACATAAACTTTCTCTCGGGCAGTTTTTGCCAAATGACCTTTTTCTGGTTGGTGACTTTTATACTAGAAAAAATCAATTATTCGAACAAAAATTCTATAACATAAAATTCGAACGCTCCCCTTATTTTGATGCCCTTGATAGTTGACTTGGGGTCTAAACAAAAGATTAAGGCCGGGGACATAAACTTTCTCTCGGGCAGTTTTTGCCAAATGACCTGTTTCAGGTTGGTGACTCTTATACTAGAAAACATAAAATATTCGAATAAAAATTCTAGAACATAAAATTCGAACGCTCCCCTTATTTTGATGCCCTTGATAGTTGACTTGGGGTCTAAACTAAAGATTAAGGCCGGGGACATAAACTTTCTCTCGGGCAGTTTTTGCCAAATGACCTTTTTCTGGTTGGTGACTCTTATACTAGAAAAAATCAATTATTCGAATAAAAATTCTATAACATAAAATTCGAACGCTCCCCTCATTTTGATGCCCTTGATAGTTGACTTGGGGTCTAAACTAAAGATTAAGGCCGGGGACATAAACTTTCTCTCGGGCAGTTTTTGCCAAATGACCTTTTTCTGGTTGGTGACTCTTATACTAGAAAAAAACAATTATTCGAATAAAAATTCTATAACATAAAATTCGAACGCTCCCCTC
This sequence comes from Aedes albopictus, assembly GCF_035046485.1. Classification (NCBI taxonomy): domain Eukaryota; kingdom Metazoa; phylum Arthropoda; class Insecta; order Diptera; family Culicidae; genus Aedes; species Aedes albopictus. The sequence continues at coordinate 83,467,176 of NC_085138.1, read as the reverse complement.
ATTTTGATGCCCTTGATAGTTGACTTGGGGTAAAAACTAAAGATTAAGGCCGGGGACATAAACTTTCTCTCGGGCAGTTTTTGCCAAATGACCTTTTTCTGGTTGGTGACTCTTATACTAGAAAAAATCAATTATTCGAATAAAAATTCTATAACATAAAATTCGAACGCTCCCCTCATTTTGATGCCCTTGATAGTTGACTTGGGGTCTAAACTAAAGATTAAGGCCGGGGACATAAACTTTCTCTCGGGCAGTTTTTGCCAAATGACCTTTTTCTGGTTGGTGACTCTTATACTGGAAAAAAACAATTATTCGAATAAAAATTCTATAACATAAAATTCGAACGCTCCCCTCATTTTGATGCCCTTGATAGTTGACTTGGGGTCTAAACTAAAGATTAAGGCCGGGGACATAAACTTTCTCTCGGGCAGTTTTTGCCAAATGACCTTTTTCTGGTTGGTGACTCTTATACTAGAAAAAATCAATTATTCGAACAAAAATTCTATAACATAAAATTCGAACGCTCCCCTTATTTTGATGTCCTTGATAGTTGACTTGGGGTCTAAACTAAAGATTAAGGCCGGGGACATAAACTTTCTCTCGGGCAGTTTTTGCCAAATGACCTGTTTCAGGTTGGTGACTCTTATACTAGAAAACATAAGATATTCGAATAAAAATTCTAGAACATAAAATTCGAACGCTCCCCTTATTTTGATGCCCTTGATAGTTGACTTGGGGTCTAAACTAAAGATTAAGGCCGGGGACATAAACTTTCTCTCGGGCAGTTTTTGCCAAATGACCTTTTTCTGGTTGGTGACTCTTATACTAGAAAAAATCAATTATTCGAATAAAAATTCTATAACATAAAATTCGAACGCTCCCCTCATTTTGATGCCCTTGATAGTTGACTTGGGGTCTAAACTAAAGATTAAGGCCGGGGACATAAACTTTCTCTCGGGCAGTTTTTGCCAAATGACCTTTTTCTGGTTGGTGACTCTTATACTAGAAAAAAACAATTATTCGAATAAAAATTCTATAACATAAAATTCGAACGCTCCCCTCATTTTGATGCCCTTGATAGTTGACTTGGGGTAAAAACTAAAGATTAAGGCCGGGGACATAAACTTTCTCTCGGGCAGTTTTTGCCAAATGACCTTTTTCTGGTTGGTGACTCTTATACTAGAAAAAATCAATTATTCGAATAAAAATTCTATCACATAAAATTCGAACGCTCCCCTTATTTTGATGCCTTTGATAGTTGACTTGGGGTCTAAACTAAAGATTAAGGCCGGGGACATAAACTTTCTCTCGGGCAGTTTTTGCCAAACCACCTTTTTCTGGTTGGTGACTCTTATACTAGAAAACATTAAATATTCGAATAAAAATTCTATAACATAAAATTCGAACGCTCCCCTCATTTTGATGCCCTTGATAGTTGACTTGGGGTCTAAACTAAAGATTAAGGCCGGGGACATAAACTTTCTCTCGAGCAGTTTTTGCCAAACCACCTTTTTCTGGTTGGTGACTCTTATACTAGAAAACATTAAATATTCGAATAAAAATTCTAGAACATAAAATTCGAACGCTCCCCTCATTTTGATGCCCTTGATAGTTGACTTGGGGTCTAAACTAAAGATTAAGGCCGGGGACATAAACTTTCTCTCGAGCAGTTTTTGCCAAACCACCTTTTTCTGGTTGGTGACTCTTATACTAGAAAACATTAAATATTCGAATAAAAATTCTAGAACATAAAATTCGAACGCTCCCCTCATTTTGATGCCCTTGATAGTTGACTTGGGGTCTAAACTAAAGATTAAGGCCGGGGACATAAACTTTCTCTCGGGCAGTTTTTGCCAAACCACCTTTTTCTGGTTGGTGACTCTTATACTAGAAAACATTAAATATTCGAATAAAAATTCTATAACATAAAATTCGAACGCTCCCCTCATTTTGATGCCCTTGATAGTTGACTTGGGGTCTAAACTAAAGATTAAGGCCGGGGACATAAACTTTCTCTCGGGCAGTTTTTGCCAAACCACCTTTTTCTGGTTGGTGACTCTTATACTAGAAAACATTAAATATTCGAATAAAAATTCTAGAACATAAAATTCGAACGCTCCCCTTATTTTGATGCCTTTGATAGTTGACTTGGGGTCTAAACTAAAGATTAAGGCCGGGGACATAAACTTTCTCTCGGGCAGTTTTTGCCAAACCACCTTTTTCTGGTTGGTGACTCTTATACTAGAAAACATTAAATATTCGAATAAAAATTCTATAACATAAAATTCGAACGCTCCCCTCATTTTGATGCCCTTGATAGTTGACTTGGGGTCTAAACTAAAGATTAAGGCCAGGGACATAAACTTTCTCTCGGGCAGTTTTTGCCAAATGACCTTTTTCTGGTTGGTGACTCTTATACTGGAAAAAAACAATTATTCGAATAAAAATTCTATAACATAAAATTCGAACGCTCCCCTCATTTTGATGCCCTTGATAGTTGACTTGGGGTCTAAACTAAAGATTAAGGCCGGGGACATAAACTTTCTCTCGGGCAGTTTTTGCCAAATGACCTTTTTCTGGTTGGTGACTCTTATACTAGAAAAAATCAATTATTCGAATAAAAATTCTATCACATAAAATTCGAACGCTCCCCTTATTTTGATGCCTTTGATAGTTGACTTGGGGTCTAAACTAAAGATTAAGGCCGGGGACATAAACTTTCTCTCGGGCAGTTTTTGCCAAACCACCTTTTTCTGGTTGGTGACTCTTATACTAGAAAACATTAAATATTCGAATAAAAATTCTATAACATAAAATTCGAACGCTCCCCTCATTTTGATGCCCTTGATAGTTGACTTGGGGTCTAAACTAAAGATTAAGGCCGGGGACATAAACTTTCTCTCGAGCAGTTTTTGCCAAACCACCTTTTTCTGGTTGGTGACTCTTATACTAGAAAACATTAAATATTCGAATAAAAATTCTAGAACATAAAATTCGAACGCTCCCCTCATTTTGATGCCCTTGATAGTTGACTTGGGGTCTAAACTAAAGATTAAGGCCGGGGACATAAACTTTCTCTCGAGCAGTTTTTGCCAAACCACCTTTTTCTGGTTGGTGACTCTTATACTAGAAAACATTAAATATTCGAATAAAAATTCTAGAACATAAAATTCGAACGCTCCCCTCATTTTGATGCCCTTGATAGTTGACTTGGGGTCTAAACTAAAGATTAAGGCCGGGGACATAAACTTTCTCTCGGGCAGTTTTTGCCAAACCACCTTTTTCTGGTTGGTGACTCTTATACTAGAAAACATTAAATATTCGAATAAAAATTCTATAACATAAAATTCGAACGCTCCCCTCATTTTGATGCCCTTGATAGTTGACTTGGGGTCTAAACTAAAGATTAAGGCCGGGGACATAAACTTTCTCTCGGGCAGTTTTTGCCAAACCACCTTTTTCTGGTTGGTGACTCTTATACTAGAAAACATTAAATATTCGAATAAAAATTCTAGAACATAAAATTCGAACGCTCCCCTTATTTTGATGCCTTTGATAGTTGACTTGGGGTCTAAACTAAAGATTAAGGCCGGGGACATAAACTTTCTCTCGGGCAGTTTTTGCCAAACCACCTTTTTCTGGTTGGTGACTCTTATACTAGAAAACATTAAATATTCGAATAAAAATTCTATAACATAAAATTCGAACGCTCCCCTCATTTTGATGCCCTTGATAGTTGACTTGGGGTCTAAACTAAAGATTAAGGCCAGGGACATAAACTTTCTCTCGGGCAGTTTTTGCCAAATGACCTTTTTCTGGTTGGTGACTCTTATACTGGAAAAAAACAATTATTCGAATAAAAATTCTATAACATAAAATTCGAACGCTCCCCTCATTTTGATGCCCTTGATAGTTGACTTGGGGTCTAAACTAAAGATTAAGGCCGGGGACATAAACTTTCTCTCGGGCAGTTTTTGCCAAATGACCTTTTTCTGGTTGGTGACTCTTATACTAGAAAAAATCAATTATTCGAACAAAAATTCTATAACATAAAATTCGAACGCTCCCCTTATTTTGATGCCCTTGATAGTTGACTTGGGGTCTAAACTAAAGATTAAGGCCGGGGACATAAACTTTCTCTCGGGCAGTTTTTGCCAAATGACCTGTTTCAGGTTGGTGACTCTTATACTAGAAAACATAAGATATTCGAATAAAAATTCTAGAACATAAAATTCGAACGCTCCCCTTATTTTGATGCCCTTGATAGTTGACTTGGGGTAAAAACTAAAGATTAAGGCCGGGGACATAAACTTTCTCTCGGGCAGTTTTTGCCAAATGACCTTTTTCTGGTTGGTGACTCTTATACTAGAAAAAATCAATTATTCGAATAAAAATTCTATAACATAAAATTCGAACGCTCCCCTCATTTTGATGCCCTTGATAGTTGACTTGGGGTCTAAACTAAAGATTAAGGCCGGGGACATAAACTTTCTCTCGGGCAGTTTTTGCCAAATGACCTTTTTCTGGTTGGTGACTCTTATACTGGAAAAAAAACAATTATTCGAATAAAAATTCTATAACATAAAATTCGAACGCTCCCCTCATTTTGATGCCCTTGATAGTTGACTTGGGGTCTAAACTAAAGATTAAGGCCGGGGACATAAACTTTCTCTCGGGCAGTTTTTGCCAAATGACCTTTTTCTGGTTGGTGACTCTTATACTAGAAAAAATCAATTATTCGAACAAAAATTCTATAACATAAAATTCGAACGCTCCCCTTATTTTGATGCCCTTGATAGTTGACTTGGGGTCTAAACTAAAGATTAAGGCCGGGGACATAAACTTTCTCTCGGGCAGTTTTTGCCAAATGACCTGTTTCAGGTTGGTGACTCTTATACTAGAAAACATAAGATATTCGAATAAAAATTCTAGAACATAAAATTCGAACGCTCCCCTTATTTTGATGCCCTTGATAGTTGACTTGGGGTCTAAACTAAAGATTAAGGCCGGGGACATAAACTTTCTCTCGGGCAGTTTTTGCCAAATGACCTTTTTCTGGTTGGTGACTCTTATACTAGAAAAAAACAATTATTCGAATAAAAATTCTATAACATAAAATTCGAACGCTCCCCTCATTTTGATGCCCTTGATAGTTGACTTGGGGTAAAAACTAAAGATTAAGCCCGTGGACATAAACTTTCTCTCGGGCAGTTTTTGCCAAATGACCTTTTTCTGGTTGGTGACTCTTATACTAGAAAAAAACAATTATTCGAATAAAAATTCTATAACATAAAATTCGAACGCTCCCCTTATTTTGATGCCCTTGATAGTTGACTTGGGGTCTAAACAAAAGATTAGGGCCGGGGACATAAACTTTCTCTCGGGCAGTTTTTGCCAAATGACCTTTTTCTGGTTGGTGACTCTTATACTAGAAAAAATCAATTATTCGAATAAAAATTCTATAACATAAAATTCGAACGCTCCCCTCATTTTGATGCCCTTGATAGTTGACTTGGGGTCTAAACTAAAGATTAAGGCCGGGGACATAAACTTTCTCTCGGGCAGTTTTTGCCAAATGACCTTTTTCTGGTTGGTGACTCTTATACTGGAAAAAAAACAATTATTCGAATAAAAATTCTATAACATAAAATTCGAACGCTCCCCTCATTTTGATGCCCTTGATAGTTGACTTGGGGTCTAAACTAAAGATTAAGGCCGGGGACATAAACTTTCTCTCGGGCAGTTTTTGCCAAATGACCTTTTTCTGGTTGGTGACTCTTATACTAGAAAAAATCAATTATTCGAACAAAAATTCTATAACATAAAATTCGAACGCTCCCCTTATTTTGATGCCCTTGATAGTTGACTTGGGGTCTAAACTAAAGATTAAGGCCGGGGACATAAACTTTCTCTCGGGCAGTTTTTGCCAAATGACCTGTTTCAGGTTGGTGACTCTTATACTAGAAAACATAAGATATTCGAATAAAAATTCTAGAACATAAAATTCGAACGCTCCCCTTATTTTGATGCCCTTGATAGTTGACTTGGGGTCTAAACTAAAGATTAAGGCCGGGGACATAAACTTTCTCTCGGGCAGTTTTTGCCAAATGACCTTTTTCTGGTTGGTGACTCTTATACTAGAAAAAATCAATTATTCGGATAAAAATTCTATAACATAAAATTCGAACGCTCCCCTCATTTTGATGCCCTTGATAGTTGACTTGGGGTCTAAACTAAAGATTAAGGCCGGGGACATAAACTTTCTCTCGGGCAGTTTTTGCCAAATGACCTTTTTCTGGTTGGTGACTCTTATACTAGAAAAAAACAATTATTCGAATAAAAATTCTATAACATAAAATTCGAACGCTCCCCTCATTTTGATGCCCTTGATAGTTGACTTGGGGTCTAAACTAAAGATTAAGGCCGGGGACATAAACTTTCTCTCGGGCAGTTTTTGCCAAACCACCTTTTTCTGGTTGGTGACTCTTATACTAGAAAACATTAAATATTCGAATAAAAGTTCTAGAACATAAAATTCAAACGCTCCCCTTATTTTGATGCCCTTGATAGTTGACTTGGGGTCTAAACTAAAGATTAAGGCCGGGGACATAAACTTTCTCTCGAGCAGTTTTTGCCAAACCACCTTTTTCTGGTTGGTGACTTTTATACTAGAAAACATTAAATATTCGAATAAAAATTCTAGAACATAAAATTCGAACGCTCCCCTTATTTTGATGCCTTTGATAGTTGACTTGGGGTCTAAACTAAAGATTAAGGCCGGGGACATAAACTTTCTCTCGGGCAGTTTTTGCCAAACCACCTTTTTCTGGTTGGTGACTCTTATACTAGAAAACATTAAATATTCGAATAAAAATTCTATAACATAAAATTCGAACGCTCCCCTCATTTTGATGCCCTTGATAGTTGACTTGGGGTCTAAACTAAAGATTAAGGCCGGGGACATAAACTTTCTCTCGAGCAGTTTTTGCCAAACCACCTTTTTCTGGTTGGTGACTTTTATACTAGAAAACATTAAATATTCGAATAAAAATTCTATAACATAAAATTCGAACGCTCCCCTCATTTTGATGCCCTTGATAGTTGACTTGGGGTCTAAACTAAAGATTAAGGCCGGGGACATAAACTTTCTCTCGGGCAGTTTTTGCCAAACCACCTTTTTCTGGTTGGTGACTCTTATACTAGAAAACATTAAATATTCGAATAAAAATTCTAGAACATAAAATTCGAACGCTCCCCTTATTTTGATGCCCTTGATAGTTGACTTGGGTTCTAAACTAAAGATTAAGGCCGGGGACATAAACTTTCTCTCGGGCAGTTTTTGCCAAACCACCTTTTTCTGGTTGGTGACTCTTATACTAGAAAACATTAAATATTCGAATAAAAGTTCTAGAACATAAAATTCAAACGCTCCCCTTATTTTGATGCCCTTGATAGTTGACTTGGGGTCTAAACTAAAGATTAAAGCCGGGGACATAAACTTTCTCTCGGGCAGTTTTTGCCAAATGACCTGTTTCTGGTTGGTGACTCTTATACTAGAAAAAATTAAATATTCGAATAAAAATTCTATAACATAAATTTCGAACGCTCCCCTTATTTTGATGCCCTTGATAGTTGACTTGGGGTCTAAACTAAAGTTTAAGGCCGGGGACATAAACTTTCTCTCGGGCAGTTTTTGCCAAATGACCTGTTTCTGGTTGGTGACTCTTATACTAGAAAAAATTAAATATTCGAATAAAAATTCTAGAACATAAATTTCGAACGCTCCCCTTATTTTGATGCCCTTGATAGTTGACTTGGGGTCTAAACAAAAGATTAAGGCCGGGGACATAAACTTTCTCTCGGGCAGTTTTTGCCAAATGACCTTTTTCTGGTTGGTGACTCTTATGCTAGAAAAAATCAATTAATCGAACAAAAATTCTATAACATAAAATTCGAACGCTCCCCTCATTTTGATGCCCTTGATAAATGACTTGGGGTCCAAACTAAAGATTAAGGCCGGGGACATAAACTTTCTCTCGGGCAGTTTTTGCCAAACCACCTTTTTCTGGTTGGTGACTCTTATATTAGAAAAAATCAATTATTCGAACAAAAATTCTATAACATAAAATTCGAACGCTCCCCTTATTTTGATGCCCTTGATAGTTGACTTGGGGTCTAAACAAAAGATTAAGGCCGGGGACATAAACTTTCTCTCGGGCAGTTTTTGCCAAATGACCTTTTTCTGGTTGGTGACTTTTATACTAGAAAACATTAAATATTCGAATAAAAATTCTATAACATAAATTTCGAACGCTCCCCTTATTTTGATGCCCTTGATAGTTGACTTGGGGTCTAAACTAAAGATTAAGGCCGGGGACATAAACTTTCTCTCGGGCAGTTTTTGCCAAACCACCTTTTTCTGGTTGGTGACTCTTATATTAGAAAAAATCAATTATTCGAACAAAAATTCTATAATATAAAATTCGAACGCTCCCCTTATTTTGATGCCCTTGATAGTTGACTTGGGGTCTAAACTAAAGATTAAGGCCGGGGACATAAACTTTCTCTCGGGCAGTTTTTGCCAAACCACCTTTTTCTGGTTGGTGACTCTTATACTAGAAAACATTAAATATTCGAATAAAAATTCTAGAACATAAAATTCGAACGCTCCCCTTATTTTGATGCCCTTGATAGTTGACTTGGGGTCTAAACTAAAGATTATGGCCGGGGACATAAACTTTCTCTCGGGCAGTTTTTGCCAAATGACCTGTTTCTGGTTGGTGACTCTTATACTAGAAAAAATTAAATATTCGAATAAAAATTCTATAACATAAAATTCGAACGCTCCCCTCATTTTGATGCCCTTGATAGTTGACTTGGGGTCTAAACTAAAGATTAAGGCCGGGGACATAAACTTTCTCTCGGGCAGTTTTTGCCAAATCAAATGACCTGTTTCTGGTTGGTGACTCTTATACTAACTTAAGTCTATGCTTGTACTAGAGAAAATTAAATATTCAAATAAAAATTCTATAACATAAAATTCGAACGCTCCCCTCATTTTGATGCCCTTGATAGTTGACTTGGGGTCTAAACTAAAAATAAAGGCCGGGGACATAAACTTTCTCTCGGGCAGTTTTTGCCAAATGACCCATTTCTGGTTGTTGACTTCATTAATAATATAGTTACAATTAATATGCAACACAATAGGGGTAGTCACTAAACAGATTTAATTGCTGCGTAAGCCATGATTTTCTGTTTATTTGAAGTGTTTCATGATTTCGTGAATGAAATAATCAAAAATTTCCTTGGTGATTGCATCGTTTAATCAGTTTAATCAGTTTACGCTGTTAAGCGAATACCTTCAATAATTTTCAAGCCGTGCCACATTTAAACCCACATTAGTGAGATGGCATTTGCAGATATGCAACATTTTTCATGCGATGCAACAATTCTCATGTTTTGTGCTGTGCAACATATGTGTTTTTTGTGTTGTGCAACATTTGTGTTTTTTTTGTATTGTGCAACATTTGCAATACCGGACGACATTCAAAAGACATGAGTATTTTACTAGAAACTTTTTTTAATATCGTGCAACATTTTCAATATCACGTGACATCCAACTTCCGTTGGTATTCTAATGCTGGTGATATTTTTCATGCAATGCAACATTTTTAATATCACGTGACATTCAACCCACTTCAATATTCTTATGGAGCATATTAGCATTCTTATGGAAGTGACATTTTACAATTATGCAACATTTTTCATGCGATGCAACAATTCTCATGTCATTATTTCTCAGGAGATGGCATTTTGCAGCATGCAACATTTTTTTTGCGGTGCAACAATTTTCATGTCATGCAACATTTTTACCATCGCGTGACATTAAACTTGCCGTACTATTTACCAGCAGGTGGCGTTTCGCCTCGCGTTTTGCAG